>NC_137231.1:5345062-5466595 GCF_949987685.1 Ammodytes marinus
TTTGCTTTAATTGAGGATGCGTTGAGCGCTCTCCTTCAGGCCACCGTGGACACTTAATGTGTTGGATGAAGCACACAGCCCTGCAGTGGGACTTTTAAAAGATATATCTGATTGTGATAGAATGGCAAAGAACAGTAGGACAATGCTGGCTTAGATATTTAAGGGCGCCAGGTTTGATTTAGAACGTCGTATTTCAAGTGTAAGATAACATTAAAACAAGCAGATCTTTTAAAGAGCGCAAAAACACATTTGATTTGTGTTGAAGAAGAAGAGACTTTAATGTTAGGGGAATGTAGTGTACTTTAAAGGAGCTAAGGCTTAACTGAAGCTGTGCCTGCTTGTTTTAAGAAGAGCCGCATGTTAATTAGTATTGCAGTTAATCCCATATTACAGAGACCAAAACTGTCAGGTCATATTATAAACAATCAGTCCTAAATGTTCGTGCATGTGACATTTCGGAGCTGCTATCTCTTCCAGCAAAATGTTCCCTAGGTACTAATTGGCCTACTTTTCGCTGTCTTTCTTTGAATTGCCGGTTACTTTATCATTTAGGATGAAGCGCAGAGACAAGCATCCCCCCCCCCCCCCATATACCACTAAAAAGTAAGACAGGAGTTGCACCTTTATTTATTTGATTTTTTTTTTGTGCATGAGGGACAGCAAAACATGGGAATGAATGATTTTACACTAGCATGTGATTCTACCAGGTCTACCTTCACGGGATATTAAATACAATTTGAAAAGAAGAAATATCAAAAGTTCAAACACTTAAGCCGGCAGCAAAGTGAGTGTAACTTTTTTTTCTCCGCTTGCATTATTTAAGATGGGCTCCATCATTTTATCAATCTATCGATCTCTCGCGCAGAAAAGATGAAAATGGAGAAATAATGAGGCCGATGAATGCTGTGTAAAGAACATCAATGTGCAACAAAAAGAAAAAAGTAATTATCAGCGCTGGAAAGAAAAACGTTGTTCGGCTGTTTTTTTTCTTAAACAAAACAAAAAAGTGGGGAATAAAAGGAGTTAATATTTTTTCCCCTCTCTGCATATTTTAATTACCAGATCAATCATAAACGTACGTATTGCAGTACTAGCGGAGGAGAGAGAGAGAGAGAAAAAAAAGAGGAAAATTGCAAGTCTAAATGAAAAACAATAGATTTGCTTTAAAGTCCCGGGCTTCTTTTGAAGTCTAAATTAAAATTGCAGGTGCCTTTACGAGAGCCCCTTCTTCACAACGTTATGATATTTAATTAGCGTGTTTTAGATTTTTTTCTTTTGCGCTGGAATTGAACTTCACAGGCGAGCATCATGTGAACTGAAGACTGGGGATGGGACACACACACCCACACACACGCAGACACACACACACACACACACACACACACACACACACACCACAGATGAACAGAGGGGAATTAAATCACTTGAGCACATGCGGGGCTGTGTATCGTCTGACAGAAGCTCATGTTCTTTTTGACTTGTGCTGCCACTGGCTTGATCTGAGGGGCTGGGTTCTCCTCTGCGCTCAGTGGAGCGGAGCAAACCGCCTTTACTCTCTTGATGTGTCTGTGCCGCTCCCATTGCTGCCCCTGAACTGTGAGAGAATCCTGGCCGTAGAAATTGGCGGAGCAGGCGTTCGTAATGCCTTTTTACTCCTGTACGTGTGTGTGTGTGTATGTGTGAGTGTGTGTATGTGTGTGTGTGTGTGTGTGTGTGTGTGTGTGTGTGTGTGTGTGTGTGTGTGTGTGTGTGTGTGTGTGTGTGTGTGTGTGTGTGTGTGTGTCTCCTCCTCACGTGAAGCCCTCTTCCTGGTTTGTAGTAGAACGGCTGCGCTGATGTTTATTTCTCCTGGCATGTCCCTCACCCCGGCTCTCAGCCACCGATTTCACACATTTTTATTGGCTAATTTGACTGTGCTCTTGCCAGCAGCTGAGGAAGTGAGCCAGGAAAAGGAGTCGTCGGGGAAATCTCAGAGACAGTGCTACTACTACTGCTGCTGGAATGGGGCATAGGTTTAGTTTCAACATTGGGGGGGGAGGGGGGTGGTTGAACTGTGGGTTCTCCCAGAGAAAATGTGAAGGGTCAAATCATTCATTTTCTTCATCGTGGTGAATTGCTATGCACCAATTTGGGCCTTTTCTGCATTCATTTTATGATGGAAGTGTCTCTATGTAAAGGAAAAGACAACATTCAGGTACCTGGTGACAACAATTATAATGGAATAAAATGTAGTAAGGGTATTCTGTATTGCTTTCAAATATTTATTCTCCTGGGTTGTTTAAAACTTTCTGTACATTCAAAACTTTTTTTTTTCTTCTTGTACATCTCAACAACAATAAGTCTATTAGAGAATGTAATTATATAGTTAGAGGTAAGAAGAATATACAGTATAAATGTTTCCAGCCCCTACCTCTTCTAAATATTGAACGGAACATATCCCCCTCCCCCCCTGAAATACACACCATTGCCTGCTATAGGTCTGCTGCTCTGTGGCTTGAGGTAGCCTGCAGGGAGCAAAGGAGGC
Organism: Ammodytes marinus; assembly: GCF_949987685.1. Taxonomy (NCBI): domain Eukaryota; kingdom Metazoa; phylum Chordata; class Actinopteri; order Uranoscopiformes; family Ammodytidae; genus Ammodytes; species Ammodytes marinus. Next base: position 5,347,587 of record NC_137231.1, read on the forward strand.
TCTCTCACCTGCCTCATAACAAGTTAGTTGACCGTGTTGGACTGATGGCGAGCTAGCTCTTAGAAAACGGCCAGTGAGATTAGTTACTGCCTGCTGCTGGCAAGAGTGTGTGTTTGGTAAAGAGGGGGGGGGGGGGGGGGCTTGGTTAGGAGGGGAGCGTGATTGCCTGTCTCTTAAGGTGACAGGGGTTTTAGAGAGGAGAGGGGATGTATACGGGCCCAGTCAGAGGGCCCAATAGGAGCGGGGCCGGGCCGGCGCTGTGCGTGTGCGTGTGTGTGTGTGTGTGTGTGTGTGTGTCCATCCTCAAACACGGCTAACATTTGCACAGCAGCGGCAGTCAGGCGTGACGTCTCCGGGCGAGGGAAGGTTTGTGCTGTCAGGACGGCAGAAATTAAACCTGGCACTGCCGAGCAGAATGTGCTGAAACTCATCAATTCCACATGGCTAGAGAGAGCCAAGTGCCTATTTATAACACACACACACACACACACACACACACACACACACACACACACACACACACACACACACACACACACACACACCTCCCTCTCTCTCGCTCTTCTTTACCTGGTGTGCATCCCTGGCTCTAAACACGCATCCATAATGATGAATACACCCAACTGGGACGCGCAGACAGGGCATCAGTCAGGACACGATAAACAAACACACACACACGCCATCAGATCACACACAGCACAGCAGAGGAGAGGGGGACTGACACTGGGAGAAGGCTGATGGAAAGGTTGAGGGCGTCTCAGCAGAAAAAAAACATCTCAACGATCAGTCACCAACGCAGGGGAAACAAACAAGGGCAGTCAGATATATTAAACTTCTTCTCAAAAAAGGCCCCAATCTGCAGCTGAAATATGGTGTGACAACGCTGAAAAGCTGCCACCCAACTACCACTGTAGCCATTAACTGAATGGATGATATTTGCTTTTTATTTTTTATTTCTTTTAAAGTTACCTTCTCAACATCTGGAGGAAAAACAGACTTAATGGTATTTTTTGCAGAAATTCTTTGAGTTATACGATACAATTATGTTTGGCTGGAGAAAAAATGTGTTTACTTTTGTCATTTTTTTAAATGAAAAAGAAAGTAGCTTTATGTTCTGTTTAGAGTTGTGTTGTATTAGCTTTTGATTCATGGACATTTTCCACATTTCCATTTAAAGCTTCAAGTTATAGGCAGCAGTATCACAGTATACATACTGTAGTAGTAATATATAAAATGTTTGCAAAAGTAAAAACAGCCTCACACACTTTAGGCTTTTGCTTATGTTTGCATTATATCTCTTCTCTGTTGAAGTGTGTTCAGAGTGAATACAAAGACAAATTCTGCTTAATTCATAAAAAATAAAGTGTAATAGCTATCTGTATTTGTTGAAAACAGACGATGTGCCTGCTATACACACTTTAACTATAGTTGGTTACCAACATACAGTACACACACACTGTTAGGGAGTGTTTTGAGAGGATTTGATATTTATATTATATTGTTAAGTTTCTCTCTTTTTTCCTCTCGTCCTAACCCTTTGATCATAAATGAAGCCACTGAGTCATTTGGCTTCCAGATAAGTGCAATACTTGCGCTCCAGTTGAAACATTTCTATTAGCTGCGGATGCATCTTTGTCTCAATATGCACTGCAGCAGAGAGAAAAATTTGCATCTGTTTGCGTGCACTCTGTTCTTTGCATTGAGTTGATCTGCGATCACACACCCACCTCTAAATATGCACTTCATGTCATGTTGACTCCACAGCACGTCTGAGCATTCATCATTAGTGACATTGTCCCTTGTGGCCACAGCGGCCACTGTTGTGCAAAAAGTTACTGTAAAAGTGTTTAGAACAAACTAGGTCAATAAGCAGTTAGCACAACATGTCGCTAATTGTACATGGCTGAATGCTTTACTGTAATATATATATAAAAAAAGCATTGCTGCCATCAAAAGAAGAATTAAAAAAGCCTTTGACAGGGCTATTTGTTCATTTGATCAATGTATGGACTTTGGCATTAGATAAGACAAGATATAAAAAGTACGATGGACAGCTATACAATATCTGATCCTCACATAAGCTTGTCATTCTATGTCTAATCATAATCTAGAACAGTAAACTATAAAGTAATAAAAAAAAGGTGAACGAGTAAGTGAAGAGAAAGTGTGTTAAGGTTTTGGGTCGAAGCAGCTTTTTCTGCTCTGATGTGGAGAACAGGCCAGGACATCCACCCTCTGGAGGCACGGGCAGAGGACGTAAAAGACTCAGGGAAGGTATTATCTAATGTCCAATTACACTCCAACCCCAAACACACACACATTCCTGCCCCACTGCTGTCTCTCTCTCCCTCTCTCCTCAGTTTGAAAAGGACACAAGTGATAAAGCAGGAGCAGAGAGCTGGTGGTTTACATGGCCCTGGAGCCCATTATGTTCCCCCCACAATAGGGCTGGAGGCCTGGACGTGCTGTGAATAGGTAATGGCCTGGAGATCCAGAGCAAGGGGCCCAGGTCTCTGCTGCTCAATGAGCCCCAGACATGAGGCATTAGAGAGGCATACCTCGTCAGCCCGCTGTGGAGACGGAGGAGGAGGAGGGGAGAGCAGTGGGAGTGAGTGGGATGAGGTCGTAAATGCCCCTTACATAAGGTAGGCCATGAATAATAGCACAAAGGGAATATTCAGAGAGGGAACTGGAAGGCAAGAGATCAGGGTTTTATTGGCACAGATATACGGGGCCTGTGTTGTACAATATACTCAGAAATCAACACTAACTTGATTCTCAAACAGTATTGTAGTATGGAAGAAAACTTTTGTAGTACAAAAATCTGCTGCACACTTGTTCCGGGGGGCCCCAGCATCTTCCCAGAGTTAGCCATCCATTCAAGCAATTCTCTACTGTACCTAATAACCGCGAGGTTTAAGCCCATGATGAAGATCTGTCTTCATTGAGCCGGAAAAAAAGCTGTATAGCGTTCGCCGAAGCATTTCCCCTCCTTAACGGGCGCAGTCCCTCATCTATGAAAGTGCCATAGAGCCCCTCAGACAATTAGGCAGGGAAAAGCTTTATGACCGTTAGACTCACTCTCACCCACCGCCAGCGCCGCCAGGAGCGCTGGCTCGTGCAGAAAGGTAATTACGGAGCCTCTCATAATGACACGGAGGAAGCTTGCGTCATAACACCCACAGCCTTTTATCATAGCGCTGTAATTAATTATCATCCTTTGCTCTTTGATTCATTCCCACTATTCATAACATATTCATACATTCAAGAGAAATTATCATTTCCTTCAGGAATTAATCAAAAAAAAGGAGGACGAGCGTGGTGGTCTGTGGATGGATGATCAAAGACAGTGTTGTGTCTATACCTCAGCTCAGGGCCAAGGCAGGGGGCACAGGTGAGAGGGAATGAGGTCTACTCTGGTCAGATCACACGCAAGCTGCTTCACACAGTTTCTTTTCTCGATTCAAAAACTGTTAAGATTTTAGTTGTACATCCTCTCATTTCTCTGACAAGATAGATTATATAAAGCATAAGGCTTACATGATCAGCTCTGCACAACAGGTACTAGTCACAACGTTTGATTCTAAATGGACTTAATTCTGCCTTTCCTAAAGGTAAGAAGTCAGTCGTGTCTCTGAGCAGAGGCGGATATCGTACAGGCATTAAGCCCCTCCACATTATTTGTTTGAAATGTATTCAAACTTTATTTATTGAGTAAATACCTATGTGTAACGAGAAATACCTATTCAGGTTTCAAAAACAATGTTGCCACCAAAGCATCAAAATACAATGCATATGTATTATTTTTGATCCAATTTTAGCATACAGATTTTTAGAAATAAGAGTGAAAAGCTGAAATAAAATGTTAAAATCTTAACCATGGAGGCATTTTATGGGGGCCCATGGTGACTTTTATGGGGGGCCCATGGTGACTTGTGGTCCCCAGGCAGTTGCCTCCCTTTTGGCTAACAGTAAGTCTGCTTCTGTGTGAGAGGAAGCAGCCATTTTGAGATGTCTTTCCTCTAGTTTTGTGGAGTTGCTGTATAGTCAACACACCTTCCTGTGCCCTCATAGCAAACAAGCAACAACAACAACGTACACAAAAACATTGTCTTCCCCCCACCTCATCACTTCCCTACCTCAGGGGAAGAAATGGCACAGTTAGACTCATAAACAGGTGTCCACCGGCCCCCACTCTGCAGCGCCCGTAATAGCCGTTTGATGTTTTTGATGTCTAGTCAGCTCGATCGTACCTTGCTGCTTGATAATGAGGGCCAATAATGATTCCTGAAGCTGGAGGGGTTAATGGTATGTAACCGGCAGAGCTGCTAATTACACGTTACAAACTATTTATCAGAATCTCCATCTGCGCAGGCACCACACAACTCTCATTGTGCACGCTAAATTACTCCACGGATTATCATTGTAAAGCAACTTTCCGTAATTAGGGAGCCATACTGCAGTTTTTTTTCTTTTTTCCGACGAGAGCACCAAACGACATCAAGAGGAGAGGATGAAAAAATTGAATATTGTGGTTCATTTGGGGGGCCTGGTTTTTACAGATTTGGTGCGGGCCGGATGTGAGGCGGAATTTGCATCTCCTACAGAAAAAAAAAGGAAAAAAACGGATACAAATATACTAAAAATCTGTCACTGTTGTTTTTTCACCTTCACAAAGGGTTGATCCTACGGGGAGCTTACACTCTAAAGTGAGAGGGAGGTGCAAATTGCGTTGAGGAGCCCCCCCGCATGTTTTGTGAAGACTTGGTGAAGACTGCTATCTTTACGTCTCAGATGGCGGCGAGAGCTTTGTGTGTGAAAGTTGTGTGAACAGGCGCGGTTCAAGCCGGGGCGGGTGTCTCTCCCCTAGCGATGGGTTACTTGAGAAATAACTGTCATATCCCCCAGCCCCAAAGGTGTGTGCCTCAGACCAAGGAAGACACGTTACCATCTCCTTCTCCTTTGCGCTCGTACATTTTTATTAAAATTACCTTCATTATAAAGACAGTGTTCATTATAAAACCAAAAAATCGCCGGTCTCCCAGGGCCGCTGTGGATTAATAAGGACAGCGGTGTATTTTAAGCCGTAAACTCGGCTCCTCACTGTCCTTAATCTCCTCCCTACTTCACAAGGCCAAATTAACACCTCTCCTCGGCTCTGACGGGACCTCATTAGCACAAAAACTTCCAGGGAAAGAAAGAGGAGAGCAAGGAACGAAGGAAAAAAAGAGGAGAAGAAGGAGGGAAGCGACCAATGACAGCCACCAGCTCTGGGATTAACCCTTTCTCCTCCTACAAGCTCCTCGGAAAGAAGAAGAAGAAGAAGAAGAAGAAAAAAGTAGGTCGGCAACGTGTTTCTAATCAGTCGCCTGGTTAGCGATAATTAGAAGGCGAGATTGGACGGGAGAAGAGAGAGAGAGAAAAGGGGTGGGGAACATTGAAATGAAAAAGGAAAGAAAGAGGAACCTGTCATGTCGCAAACACTTCAAAGGAGCCGACTGCTCCTTTAGAAGTGGCATGATGAGGGTCCAAATACCATGAGGCACTCCTCTGGGCCTCCCAACTGGGAGGAGAGGGGAGCAAGGACCCACTTCTTTCTCATATATATATATGCACACACACACACACACACACACACACACACACACACACACACACACACACACACACACACACACACACACGCACAGACGCCAGGACTTTTCTATCTTTCACCACCTGTACAGTGCAGCTGCAGGGGAGCTTTAGCCCGCGTTCGAAATGACAAAATCTTTCTTTTGAATATTCTACATACAACATCTGATGAAAAGTATGTAGTTATGCAGTAGGCATGCAATTGTGTCAAACTTTTACTTATTTATTTCATCATAACATCGCACCCTGAACTTTCCTCTTGCTTATATATCCGTTGCATTGCTTGTTGTTTTTTACTCAGAGGCTCAGTCAATGTGACGCAACTTCTAGTGCACAGAGGATTGTGGACAGTCAGAATTGCCAAAAGAGCCGGTGGTTTTAGGACATCCGGGTATTTGTAAGCATTCATGCCGCATCTGATCACATGTATTGGGGACATTCTAAATATTTTTCTAGCATACTAAATAGCAGGGTAGTATGGGTATTAGAATGCAGCCATATGCATCCAAACACACACACATGCCAGGACTTTTCTTTCAATCTTTCACCACCTGTACAGTGCAGATGCAAAGGGGGAGCTTCAGTCGCTCCCCAAAGCACACAGCCAAACAGCCACATCCAACTCTCCACCTTCTCTACCACGCTCTCTCGGCCCCTGAAGCAGCAGGCCCAGGTCCCACAGCTTTACGCCCAGGTCGCACACACACTACCGCTGGGTAAAGTTCACCAGCCTCCGCAAGCTGTTTGACATTACCAATAAGGTCAAAGTGTATCAGAAAAACACCAGAGAGGATTATATTATTATGGTGCCGCCGAGTTGCTCGCTTGCACCTTCGAGATCGAAAAAATAAATAAAAATATATAGCTTGAACTATTTATTTTTCACTGCAAGCTGGCAATGTGCAGAAGAGTGTGGAAGTCACACAAGAGAGACCAAGAGGTTCCCTGAGAGGCCTGCAGCTAAGAAGAAAGAAACAGCCACATCGCTCGTTATCAGCCATCTATTTTATCTACTGTGATACATCTCTCAGATTCCCAGCTGACAGACATCAGTGGTGCTTAAATGAATCCTGTGGGCTCTTGTTTGCACAATAAAGATATGGAAGGGTGCGTCTTATAATGTGTGCGACTTTACAGTACTAGTGGGTAATTGAATTAGCACACACAAATCAAAACACAAGAGTATCGCGGAGAGTGCGGGTGCTGAAGAATGTGATAGCTTCCCTGCCAGCCAAACAACGGTTGCTTGGTTGCATGTAGTCAATTATAAAGCATTTAAAAAACAATCTGCCAATAATCACTTCCAAAGAGAAAAGTGAACAATCCATGGCCGGGTGTTCTCATGTTTACCGATGATGGGGCTTTTAGGTTGGCGCTGAGCGTGGGGGTGGGGGGTAAGGGAGGGGCGGGGGGAGCGAGACTGAAAACATATTTGTGGTATCATTTCCATAAGCCTTCTTGCTTTGCGGACCGTAGCGCAAGCCCCTCGCAAATGTGATTTATGACCTTGGTTTAATGGCTGGAAGCAGAGTCTTGGTAGGTATCAGATGACTTTTTCAATATGGCGACGTCAGAGGGGGGGGGGGGGGGGGTGGGGGGGGGGGGGCACGGTGAATGCACCATCACAACAGGAAATGAGGGCTTGTCTCAGCCCAAGAGGAAAATATGAGAAGCCCAGATATCTGATCATCTAATGGCAGATAGATGCTACTTCACTTTGACAGAAAAAGGCATCCGTCAATAAAGCGCCAGATGAAAAGTATGCCGTGGATTGCTCGGCCCCCCCTATCTATCAAATCATACAGTCTATAGGCTGCTGGGGCCCAGTGTAAAGCAAGGAGGAGTGTCTCTTGTTTCAGTCAATTATAAAACGTGCAGCAGAAAGCTTAGGATAATCATCAATAGAACCAGGGCTTTCAGTGTGTTATTCTGCAGGATATGTGGAAAGCTTTTGTGTGTGTGTCGTAAAAATACAACAACAACAAAAAGTGTGTGTTTGACTCACCTGGGCCTGGAAACTCTTGAGAACAGGTGCCACCATCTCCCGGACCTCCTGTGTGCACACAGAAAAAGTAAACTCAGCCTCAGCGTTTTTTTTTTTCTCTTTTGCAAGATGCTCCACCTGTTCAGGAATCACATTGGCCCGTCGCACGGAGGCTCACACAGCTCCATAGGAAAAAGAGGACTGAGAATCCTTAATGTTAATGGATTTCTCTCTACATAGCTCCTCTTACAATTGCACGTGTGTGTGTGTGTGTGTGTGTGTGTGTGTGTGTGTGTGTGTGTGTGTGTGTGTGTGTGTGTGTGTGTGTGTGTGTGTGTGTGTGTGTGTGTGTGTGCGTGCGTGTGTGTGTGTGTGTGTGTGTGTGTGTGTGTGTGATATGTTGTTATGGGGAGTGTGGGTATTAGTGGTTAAACCTAGCTGGGTTTGAGTGGGCATGTTTGAAAAGTGGGGCTTTCCAGTAGCTCAGAGATCCAGACTTGTGCGAGCTCCCACAGCCTCAGGTAAAGGGGGATTGTTGCTGCCAGCAGTGACAGCCTGATCCTGTCTTAAACGCCTGTATTATACTGACAAGATTACAGCGCTACTACACTTCATACTCAGTGCTGCTGAGACAGGCAGGCAAGCATAGCTACAGCGAAATAGCCGCAGGGCTCATTTATAAAATATCTAGAATATTCTCTTTGACTTCAAGCGTAGATGTCAATGGATGAAAAAAAGGACCAAATCAAATCTGTATCATTCATAGATTGAGCTTTTGAGCTTTTCATGTGTTCAATTCAATCCACCTTAATTGGTATTTCAGGGTACAAAAGGCAGGTTGAATGAGGTCTACGGACATTGTAGACGTAAGGCAGAGGGAAATGTAAGCTAGCAGTAATGCACAATATTAACAATAAGATAAGTTAGCATATAAATCGATCAATTGGAATAGTGAGGTTCCGAAAAATGTCAACTTGGGTGAGAGAAGTGATGATGTTGCTAAGAAAAGAACTTCTCGGTTGAAGTTGGAGTCAAAATCACTTAATCACTTATTTTCCAAAATCAGTGAATATATCTTCGCAATTCCTGCCCATACTATTTTAGCGATGAAAAGGCTCTATAAACTGGTATGTGAACAAAGGGGGCCCACCATAGCTAGCAGCATGCCCATTAACGGAGCCTAGGCCGTGTATAAGCACCGGAATTTTTTTTCTTCAGTGTGCACACACAGTACGGGCAGGTAGCGGATTGGAGGAATTATTCAATGATTTCAGAAACAAACATTCTCCAGAATTGCTGCCTCCACCTTTAATTACAGTACACACTTCTGCTCACTGAGGAGTACAAACATATAATGTGAAAAAAAACACCATTTTCATGTCTACTTTTTGTGTTCTCAATATTGCGCATTTCTTTTTTGAATATTTGAATATGTTACATTGTGGAGCAGGTGAAATGGCTGTGTAAAGGTGTAGTGGTCTGTACTTTACAATGCTGCACTTTACAATGCGTTTTTGCAAATAAACAAGCGCTACGGATTTTGTAAATAAAAATATCCCTCCATGGCAATTATGGGCAAGAGGAAAAATGACAGTAACCGAGAACTCTTAGACTTTCCTACTCTTTAAAATGTAAAAAAATTCTTTCTGAACCAATTTCCTTATGTGAATTGGTCTCTCATTAAATATTTCTTGATTAATGTGTGTGTGCGATAGTCAGTGCATCTTCATCAACATTCATCAGGAAGTGTTTAGTCAGAGTCCTGTTCCTTGCGGGTTTAGAGAAACACCTGTTCCTGTTACATCACTGCAGCCTTGGAGAGAGTCAGCTGACAATTCTGACAAAGCCACAACTTTCTACACAAACTGCTGCTTTTAGTTTTGGAGTTGAAAGTAGGCTGCAAGGTTGTGCCTTTACCTTTTTGTAAATGAGCCCCCTGTCCTCTCCTCTCTCGTTCTCTCTCCTATCTCTCTCTCTCTCTCTCTCTCTCTCTCTCTCTCTCTCTCTCTCTCTCTCTCTCTCACTCACTACTTCAAATATTAACTGAGGGGGGCTGGCCTTGACCTTGACTTTTCACCAGTATAGTCCACAGTTAAAGGTGGAGTTAGCCATTCTTGTTGTCAAAATCCCTTTTTGTCAAAATCAGTGAATATCTGCTGAGGTGCTTTTTTAGCATTGTACTTTTGTACTCCACCTCATTGAGCATGACTCAACACAGAAGTGTGTACTGTTATTAAAGGTGGAGTCAGTGATTCTGAAGAACGTCTGTTTTTAAAAAAATCCCTTTGTCGAAATCAGTGTGTATCTCTTCATGACCCGCTTCCTCTCTGTACTGTGTGTGCGCCTAGGTTTTGGAAACGGGGTTTGTTGCTAGCTACGGTGGGCCCTCTTTTGTGTACATTCCAGTTTACAGAGCCTGGGCTGTGCATTAACAACACATTTTGTTTTTAGCGCGCACACAAAGTACAGCCAGGTAGCGGATCGTGAGGAGATATTCACTGATTTTGACAAAAACATGATTTTGACAACAAGCGTTCTCCAGAGACACTGACTCCACCTTTAATACAGTATATACTAATCCAGATTTGACTAAATAAAGAGATAATTGCCTTCACACAGGTAGATGCGGGGGCAGACATTGCCTGCTGAAGTGAAGCGGAGGAGAAGGACACATATAGAATGTAGAGTGTGTGGAGTGGGGGGTGCTGTGGACTCACCTCGGGGACATTTCTCTTGAACTCTCTGCTCAGCTCCACCAGGTGCTTGTGGGAATGTTCGCTCTCCTCTTGTCGCCCGGCCAGCTCAGACGCCACACAGTTCAGCTCCCTCTACAAAGACACACAGAAAACAACTGTGGTGAGGAGATGAGGAGGGAGAGAGACACAGAGAGAGAGACACAGAGAGAGAGACAGAGAGAGAGAGACACACAGCGGCACTTTAGGGAGCCTGCCAACGCTCATCCAGTAAAGCTTAGAGTGTACATAAATAAAAATACACTGCTGAATATTAACAATGTAATCCTTCATGATCTCACGGCAGTAATACTTACAGCTAGCCCGGGCTCCATAAATAATTAAGCCAAAATAAATCCAATGCCTACAGTAGCAGAAGGCCTTTTAGATAATCAGTATTTGAAATAATCGATACGGCTATAGAGCGCCAGTGAGGGAGGAGTGGGGCGAGGGAGAGAGAGGGAGGGAGAGACACAGAGAGAGAGAGAGGGAGAGAGAGAGAGAGACAGAAGGGGAGGGGGTGAGTCACGTGCAGAGACCCAATAACCTGACAAACACCCCTCGCAAACAAATAGAGCTTCTTCCTGAAATGAAAGGCTGTTTTGGTAAGCCTGGGCCAGGACCTGATTCAAACATACGAAACAGCCCTCGCCCTGCTGTCGTAATTAACCACAGGTCAGATCTATTTCCAGCCCCTCTCTCTCTCTCTCTCTCCTCCTCAAACTCTCTGCCATCGCCTTTGCACCGATCCTTATATTGATCCCGCACAGATTTTCAATACATGACAGCAGCCCTTCCCCAAGCTTTAACCAAATTACCCTTTTGCTACAACAACAGCCCTATAATCGCTATTCCATTAATGTCTCCTCAGCGCACATGGCTTCTTCTTTTACATGTCTGGGTTATATATATATATATATATATATATATATATATATGTATATGAAATGAGAGCTCCACCCTGGCAACGCGTCTGATCCACTATTCAAAGCTGTCTGTGTGTGTGTGTAGCAGGGCCACCCCCCCCCCCCCCCTCATCAGAACCTTGCATTCATGCTGGACTCAGCTGCACCGCCTGCCATCCGCAAATCCAATACTATCGATCAGTCATCCAATTCCCGGCTCTTTCAGCAAACAGGCAAGGGGTGGGGGGGGGGAGAAAAAGAAAAACAGATTCAAACTCTACTCTCCTGTACTGAGTGAGTAGAACAGCTTGGAACAGACAGCCATACATTCACCATCTTTACTTCCTCATTCTGACTGGGATTCTCAGTAATTGATGAGGATCTTTCTCTTGTAGAAAAGAGTGGAGTGGAGGGGGGATTCAATTACCACCACTGAGAATTTATATATGACGCCCAGGAAATGAAATTGACTGTGTTTTTAATTAATCTGCAGTCTTACTTAAAGGCAATTTAATAAATCATCACACAAGGAGAATAAAAGAGAGAGAAAGTGTTAGGGGTGAAACTTCAACAGCGTGGGGGCCTCGTGGGACAAGTGGCAGCCCGGTCGGTCAGAGAACCAGCTCGTTAATTGAAGGGCTGACGGTTCAAGTCCCTGGATTGACAAGTTTTTTTTAAAAAAGTGGGTAAAAAGTAGGACTGGATGTACAGTCTGAGGCCAGAGAAAAGGCTAGAAGCTAGAAGATGATACAACCTGTCAGTGAGATGTGAGCAAGGGACCTGGCTTATATTAGTTTGATGCAGCAGCAGCAGCAGCACTGTGCACCTTGCAGGCTTTGTGGACATTGCTCGTGATTAGTTTGTGTTAGAAACTTTGTTAACAAAGATTCAATGAAAAAAGACCAAAGTGTGTTAGTTTGTAGGAAACTACTGATTTCGGTTATGTATGCTAAATATGAACCTATACATCCAGCAGGAAATGAGCTATCTTTAGCTTAGCAATATGGCTACCAAACGCTTTAAAGCTCCCATATCTTTAAATAAAAAATCTCAGATGAAAAATAACAAGATTGTAGCTTTTAGATCTCCCAGGTCCTTTGTAAAGTGCTTTGAAATGTGAGTGTTCTCTGGTGAAGAGACTGCATGTATCTTGTGATATTTCCAATTTGTTAAGAAAGAAAAACACAATATTTTGGTACCCCTACCTTTTAAATATCACGAGTATTGCACTTATAAAGTGTGCAAATGTTTAAGATGCATTATTGGGGAAATGTGTCATTCCTGGTAAAGTAAATACTGTCACGGAAAAGGCCATGGCTATAGAGGATAAGGCGACAGGACTTTATAAATTCCTGTTAGCCCTTCCAGTCCATCTGGGATGAGCCTTCCTGCAGATTAGTGAGTGGGCTTTCAGAAGGCGGCCAACCTCCTCTAGATTCAAATGGCCTCAGACCCGCTAATCTCTCCAAAAGAAAATTCTTCTGGAAGTGACTTTGAGTGGATTTTATAAGTACTTAAAGATATAACAGTGTTGTGATTCAAAGACTGCCGATGGCTCAGTGGCCTCGCTGTAGAGCCGGGCTTTTGTATTGAAGCTCAGCTGATGAGAATGGTGAATACTTTTAACGGTATGCAAGCCAAACAGTGCTGTAGTAATGGCATGGTTACTCTGAAAGCTCCCCCACATAGTTTGGAGCCCATTACGAGTGGAGGGAAGCCTGGGCAACAGCCCATCAAATGAAACCTACTGTCTGTCTTCCTGGAAAGAAGTGAAGCAGAACAGACTGTTTGCTACTTTGCTTGTCTTGCTCAGATTGATGATGGGAGGAACTCCACAATGTAGTGTTTTGCGATTGCTATCTCAGGAGACAAAAGATACTTTCCACCGCTTTCTAAATCAGACGTGATCTATTTCAACCTACAACCAGGGCACCCTTTGAGATATCCCCCATGACATGCACTTATCTCCCTCCATTATGTTCAGCCTCGTCAAGTCATTTGCATAAACATGCATATGTTTTTGAAGTCTCCAACGCTTATAAAAAGGGGAAAGGTGAATAAAAAAAAATAAAAAAAGAGGATTGGGACCGAATTTCCAATGTGTGGCAGTCGGGTCAATACAGAGCTCCTGTCATTAAGCCTCTGCCAGTCAAACATCCAGCCCATAATTGATGAGTTTCCCCTGGGGAGGGCAGAGCTGTCAGTGGGACTGGAGGGACAGAGGGGAGAGAGGGGTCTGGAGCGACGAACCACTCCTGGCGTGCTCAAGTCAATCTACGAAGGGGAATGCAATCTTTGTGACTCAAAAACTGACTCAAAAAAACTAAAAGGACCAACAATGAGTATTGGCTTTAACAGTATAGACCAGCAGCCTATTGGCAGTCCTTAAATACAATGGTAGCTCAATGAACAAAAAAAAAGCTGTGAAACCATGATGAATCACGTGTCCTTTGGCTTACAGAAGTAGGCTGTGCCCTTCTGACAATGCCCTATGATGGACCCCATCAGTATCTATAGTGAGTGAGACCTCACATGATCTGACAGGCAGCCATTCATACTGTATTAAGAGCTCTCAGGTTTATGCAAGTGTGTTGCAGCAAAGGGCTGCAGGGAGTGGTCCCTTCAGACACTGTTGGGTGTGAGATAAACCGGCCAAAGAAAAACGGAGGCCAGCAGTGGCAACAAATCAGTGGAGAGACCAAGCACTGAGGATTATGACATAAGCTGGTTGTCAAAATATGTTGTGCTTCACCCTAAATGATGGGAGGCAACTTGTATCTATATTGTAGTCAACGGCATCAAATACAGGGAACAAAGTCTTATAATCACATCCAGCAAAAGGAAACACTCTTGACAAAAGAGAGATGTACTGGAGCAATCTGAGCAAGTGGGATTGTTTTAGGTAAAATGCGGGGGGTGGGGGGGGGGGCTCACTAATGTATTGTCTTGGAGTAGATTTGACAATGATTCATTAAAGCTAGCTCGTCTTGATTACATCTGTAGCGGTAAGCTATTTTCTGGCTTTTCACAAAGACGACCCATGGCGGAAAAAAATGTTGACAACTGTGAAAATAAAAACTACCAAAGGTATACTGCAATGAGGTAGAGTGAGTCAAAATCACTATTGTGTGCACTCGGCTTGGACAGCACAAATTAAAGAGGGAAAAATAGGGGCGGAGGAGGAGAGTGGGGAAAATGCAGATGGGGTATTATTTTTCTTTTTGTATCCCATCTAATTGCAATCATAGGCAGATGTCGGAAAGTGTGACAGCATCAGCAGAATTGCTGCTGAGAGCACAGAATCTTTGTCTAAAAATAATCAGACATTCTGTGTGCTGCTGTTTGTTATAATGGTAATCGATGCTGGAGGCTTTGAATTCCATCAATTTATAGATCCACTCTGTTCTGCCTGGTGACTGTACTGCCTCACAACCCCCACCACACACACACAAACACACACACACACACACACACAGACACACACACACACACACACACACACGGCCTCCCACAAAAGAGCGGGTGGGCATTCATGCACGCGCAGAGAGACGCACAAGCGCTGCCATCCGTGCACGGGGGCTGCAGCACGGCAGAGCAGGGACCAGTGTGTGTGATTAAGATAAGTGTGGTTTCCTCCTTTCGTGCATTCGTTTTCGCCTCCCATTCTTTGTGAGGCACAAGATCGTCTATATAGCTGCCTCAGATTAGCCCCTGCATCTCAGACGCCACATTTGAGAAGGGGAAGGGGGGGACTGATCAATAAATCAAATCACCACAATCAATGGCCCCAATCACTGCAGTCTAGTCTGGCCTCAACATTATTACTGGCAATGCCCCCCCCCCCCCCCCCTTCGGTGTGTAGGGGGATGGAGCAATGCCCCCCCCCCCCCCTTCAATGTGTAGGGGGATGGAGTAGTGTGGGGAAGAGCACACGTTGGCGCCTGTCCATATGACAGATCCAACATGAACTGTTATCTGGCCTCTTTGGGCTGAATATCAGTTAAAGGCAGAACAGGCAGACTGTGTGTGCGTGTGTGTGTGCGCGCGTGTGTGTGTGTATGTGTGTGTGTGTGTGTGTGTGTGCGCACGTGTGTGTGTGGCACCGTCCAGACAGAGCCTCTGACCTGCCTGACCCTGTGCTAGGAACGTGAGCTGAGCACACAGCCTATGACAGGGAAGCACTGGGGGAGGGGGGGGGGGGCTGCTATCACCTAGCATCTCCCTCCATCTGTTTACCACCGACTGATGCTCACTCACTTTTACTCTCCATCCGCTTGGCTAGAGCTGCTCCAATTCACACCTCCGTCCCACTGCTGTTAGTCCACATCACGCCTAGGTCAAATACTATTACTGGATATTTGCACCTTTTTTTTTGTACCTGCTATTGGTGACACAAAGGTGGAGTGTATGTCATTACGATTCAGAAAAGGTCAGTTGCCAGGTATGCTTTCAATTGCAAAAAAACCATCAAATCAATCAAACAAGCCAAATGCTAGTGTATCCACTGGACTACGCTTTGTATGGCACTGACCCGGTACTACATTTGGTTTAAAGAGGATATTAAGGCAGTGGTTCACAACCTTGAACCCACAAAGCAGGCTGTAGCATTTTGGAAAAAGTACACTTGTTAAGTTTTCTAAGAGTGAGTTAGATGAGATGATTAATACCACTTTCATATCTGTGTGTTCAATTGAAACTACAGCCAGGAGATGGTTAGCTTAGCTTAGCATGAGGACTGAAGACCAGAGCTTTGTCCAGAGGTTAGAAAAGCAAATGTATGCAAATAAATCTCGGATTCGGCAACTGTGAGCAACACTGAGTGCGCGCTACAGTTTGTAGGTAGTATATAGATGACTTACCATGGTGGAAAATCACATTTCATTTTGACACCTCTCTAAACTGTGGACTGGTGTAAAGTCTGATAAATCATCATCCAAAATAATTAATCCCCCAGTCAGTCAGGCTGTCTTCAGAACGGCATGCTAAATCTCACAAAAAGGGAAGGGAAAGCGTGTCAGCGTTACAACCATCAGCAAAAGGTGTGACTGGTGTTGTCTGCCATTATTCGTCATACCCCGCTTCATTTAGAATACTTTTTTTGGCGCCTGTATGATGCACCGGAGCACAGCCTACTTGTCAACACTTCTCTCTCTCTTTAATTCCAACATGCACACTTGGACACACATGCTCACACATGTTCCCTCATTTCTCACTGATTCGCTGCTAACACATCTCAGTACGATCGGGGAGAGAATGTCATTTCATTTTATTGTGTCAGGTGTTATCCTAAATAGCATCAAGACCCATCGTGAAAAACGTCTTATCAATCCGACATCCACTGACTCTCTATCCAAAACAAGAATAACTTTAAATGTCCTCCAATTAGAATATATCTGGGCCCAATTACAACAGCTTATTTATCATCATTAAGGGCGGCCATTGTTCTGCTCCTTTCAAACTCTGCGGTTACAATCAGGGTGTCTGTTGTCATTGTGTGGTACATGCAGGGTGACTAATTACACAGTCCTATGATTCATTAGCTAGACTATGGTCGGCTGAATCCTGAGAGAAGACATGAGAACCACAGTGGGTACCAAATGATGGGCTCAACCAGAGATGTGAAGGTGTTAAAGTGACGGGGAGGCTTCTCAATAGACACGCACATGTTAAACACAAAACACAAAAAAGGGAAAAAAAAATTTGGGTGGGGGGGGGGGGGGGTGAAACCTTATAGTG
This sequence comes from Ammodytes marinus, assembly GCF_949987685.1. Classification (NCBI taxonomy): domain Eukaryota; kingdom Metazoa; phylum Chordata; class Actinopteri; order Uranoscopiformes; family Ammodytidae; genus Ammodytes; species Ammodytes marinus. The sequence continues at coordinate 5,364,578 of NC_137231.1, forward strand.
GCTACAAGGAGCTTTCTATTGATTCTAGCGTCACCTACTACTTGCTGTAGTTTGGTCTGGCTTTGCGAGACTACCTAAGGATAAACAGCGGTAGTGCTTTTAGGACACCAGCACCCAATGGCTGTTTCTTTGACTCCTGCATTTGTTTAGGAAGCGAGTGAATACGTCCCATGAAGAGAGATCAATGTCGCGATGTTGTCATGTTTTAATAATGTGATTAATAATGGTCATATGATAGCAGGGTAAACTTTGATTTAGTGCTATTCATAAACACAAGAGGGTTCCTGCCGTAAATGGTTTCATCCAAGCTTCCTGGGAAAAATGGTGTTGTTTTCGCTGTTGGTTTCGTTTATTATCATCAAAAGGAGACATTTCAGGAGTGTTTCAGAAATGTTTTAAGTTCATCGTAGGAGTTTTAAGGAGAGCAGAGATGATGGGGAAAGTGAACTAGAATTGGGGACAAGGTTTGTTTCCCTGGTTCTCTCAGAGAGGGACTTCACCATCCAGGTCAGTTAGTGGGAGAGGAGGAAGGCACCAGGAGAGGCAGCCAGCCCCACCGTGGCCCACTTTACCTGAAACTATATGCAGCGCAGCTAACCTGCCATTGTTTATTCTCTCTTAAGAAATGTCAATCTGTTGGCTCTCAGGTGTTCCTCTTGTTTTTGTTGTCGTCGTCCCCCCCCCACACACACACACACACACACCCTGCCTTTTCCCTTGTCAATTGCAGCAAGATCAAAGCCACGCCGCTGGAAGAATCTGAATATTTCAGGTGTGTAGAGACGGGCTGCGTTTCACACCACCTGTGTAGCACAGAGAGACGGGTCCCTCCTCTCGCTCAGACGCGCTTAGCCGGAGGCCCCTGGGGCCCCGCGACACAACGCAGGGCCACCTGTCTGAGAAGAAGGAACGCTCCTTTACCCTCCCTCTCTCCATCACACATTCATTTTACAGCATTTGAACCAAAAATAAAAGGAATCTAAATAGAGCGCAGAGAGTGGGAATATAACCGGGGCTGACAACAGGCAGCTGAGAGCTTTGAGCGCCGCCACTGAAGGCTCCAAGATCTGGCAGAGGAGTTGTGTTGCCGCAGAATGGCAGCAGCCACTTGAAAGGGACGTTTAGACATGAATCAGTTCATAATTTGCCCCGTTCTGCAGCAGAAGGTAGCTCTCTTGTATTCAATAATGAGCCTGGTCAAGAGAATCAAGTCCAGTCAATTTCATTTATATAATGTCATCAGGATGACTTTGTCCAGTGTGGAGCAGGGCTGGGAGATGATTGTCATCACATCATCAGGGCCGCCGCATCTGACCCAAAGCAAATAAAAAGTATCCCTGATGTCCGCACCAGCTTTAACAGTTTGATGTAGCTGCTCTCCACCGAGGGCTGTGTGCCTTGACACGTGTGCATGTGTAAGCACTTGGGCGAGTATGTGTGAATAAGTGTGTGTGTGTGTGTGTGTGTGTGTGTGTGTGTGTGTGTGTGTGTGTGTGTGTGTGTGTGTGTGTGTGTGTGTGTGTGTGTGTGTGTGGACGCGTGTTCAGGGGGGCGTGGAGGCAGGTTCCACGCTACCAGTTGGCAGCCATGTCTCTCAAAAGGGGCAGTAAAGTCTTTACAGCAAATTCCTTACATTCATCTGTGTCAGAGCACTCGGCACACATTAGGCGTTTACACGGGAGGAAACACAATCTATTTGATGCTACACTGCCCACACGTCCAAACGCCCTCTCCTCCCCACACTGGAGATTCACAGTGTTTAACTTGCATTTCATATTCTGAGCAGGTCGGGCCAGACAGGCAGCCGAGTGCGGGGGAATGGACTCCATCTTGCTGTAAATCAGCATTTAAACACTCGCCCTAAATGTAATCTGGAAAGAGTCAACAAGAGGCCCCCCTCGCATTACGCTGCTCAAGATATTTGTTTTTATTTATTCTGGAACGTGCAATTGATTTTCCTCGCTCCCCCCTAATGATGTATGCAAAGCGTGAACCAAAAAAAAAAAAGTCACACTTCATTTTCTCTGCTCTGTCTCCCTCTTTTAATATCAGCGGTGCTTATGAGAACAAGTGGAGGTTAATCTAGGGAGCGGGTCACAGCCAGCCAAGGCTCTTTGTAAATGTCAGCTGGGAGATCCAGGCCTTTTTCTTATTACCACACTAAACCAACAAGGCTGACAAGGCTCCAAGACGGATGTGTGACTTGGAGGTGTCTCTCTCCCCCCTTCTTCTCACTGCCACCGCCGCGGATCCAACCCCACCACAGAAAAAAAACCTTATTAATCAATCGATTTATCGCCATAAATCAGGCCAGGGTTTGATTGTATCAGCAAGTCACGCGATCAATCAATTAGGCAGGACCTAGCGGCCCAATTTGCCTAAAGAAAGATGAATGCTCCCCCACATCATCCATTTGGTTGTCCGTTTACCCATCAAACACTGTGCTGCTGTTGACTCCCTAGCCCCAACATGCATCCTTCTATCGATTCCCGCAGATTAAACTTGCAAAGGAATCAAAGGACACTTAGCTGACTGGGAATAATTTCTGCCTCTCTCATTTGTAGTGAAGTATGTTTTCTGTTCTCTCCTTTGATAGTGTTGCCGCACGTCGTCAAAACAACAAAGTGTAAATATCAAAAAATCAGGAAAATGGAGCTCTTGTGAGTGATCCAGCAAAGTGGAGTGACAAGTACAGAGAATAATGCTGAAAGGAAAGTGGACCCGCTCAGAGACAAACGAGGCACACGAGAGAAGAGCACAAGTACAATATTATATAATTACAATATTATATTATATTTTCTCCACTACAATTCAGTGGGAAATATTCTACCTTTCACTCCACTACTTTTATCTGATTAACTTTAGATAGGCCTGCTCGTTACTTAAAGAGTTAAGATTTTTGCACGTGAACAGTTTATTAAATCTTGTGTAATACATAACTGTATGTAGGCCTACAAGCATAGATAAAACATTAGTCGATAAATCAATAAGTTGATTGAAAATCAATGTTCTATTGAATATTTTTATTATTATTTCTAATGGTAATATGCCAAAAATGTCTTAGTTCTAAAATGTATGTGAAGTCACGTACAGAATGATGACCACCTCATTTAGCTACAAACTCTGCGTGTACATTAATGCATTAGTAATAATAATCTAATATAAAATAGTACTGCATCTCATCTGCATTGGGTACTTTTACTTTTAAAAGGTGCTCCAAGGAACTTTCAGTGTCTGTTAATTCTTGCGCCCCCTTTGGACAAAAATGTTAATGTTTTTACTGTGCCAGCTATAGTTCCAGGGTGAGGTACCCATAAGGCATTAAGATAAACTATATAAAAATAGCATTCTTTGCACTGATGGTCTCGTTTGCTGTTACATGTCATTTATGATCATCAGAGGAAAAATTAAACGGTTTTAGGAATATTCAAAAGTTCCTTGTAGCACCTTTAAGTACCTTTTCATGATAGTCCTTCCATGCTTTTACTTAGGTAATGTTAAATCCACTTTTACTTGTAGAGTATTTTGACAGTATATGTATTGATGGTATTTGTACTTATGCATCTTTCAGTCTACATTCCATACAGGCTAAATACTCTAGATACTTAAATACTTTTAAAATCAGATACGTTTGTACTTTTACTCAAATGGAATTGTAATACGTTACTTCTTCTAACACAGTAATATTTCTAGAACAGTTTCTCTACTCTTCGTCAAGTATGGTTTTCAGCTACTCTTTACACCTCTGCATTGAGGCAAATCATGGACTATTATCAGTCAGTCCTACCCAGGTTTACATGGCAAGGCAGGGGGGGGGGAGCAAGAGGGGCGGGGGGGGGGGGGGAGCGAGCAAAGGAAACAGCTGGATGAACAAACATATGTATAATGACATATTTGTTTCATATCTTATCCCAACTGTGAATTCGAATCCACATTTGTGACACCAGCTGCCTCGGTCCAATGCCTCCCATCTGCAGCTGGGTGTCAGGGTGTCTCAGGAGGAAGGGGCTGGGGAAACTTTGGGGACGACGGGAAACAAGCCGACAGGAGCAAGTAGAGCACGACAGAATAGAGTGGGTATGCTGCCAGGGCCTCAGCATGCTGGGGGCAGACTCCCCCGGGGAGAACGCCTGTGCTGGGAGTACAGCCCCACCAGACCTGCTTCTGCTTCACACCCTCACATCCATGGGGGCTTTACAGTTCTGCCCAATCTCCCCCAAGCCCCACCATGTAATTAGAGATAAAGACAGAGGGCTCAGCTACTCAACCTCAATTCTCCCAGCTTCACACAAGGCTGCCCACCCATAGCTAGAGCCCCCCAAGAGGAAGCCCCTCAAAACTGCCACTACACACCAGCACCTGTGTACGTTAAGCTATATAGCTCCAAACCCTATTATCTGGCAACCAACTGTTCCACAGACTAGGCATGTGAGACACTACGCGGTACTGTATGGCGTGCGGTCATGATTGATTGGCGTTCCAATGTGGAGTTTCCTGGAGTTGCTAAACCGTGACACGCAATGGCAGTGTGCTATTTCCCCCACGCCATATTCCACCTACTGTGTGTGAGTGTCAAAGCGGCTTCATATTGGAAAAAAGTCTCAGGTAAACAATAACCCCAGTAAATAAGTAATTTTTCTTCATATCTCCCTCCTCTAAAACTTAATCCAGGCAAGAGGAAGGGGGTTGGGAGGGGGGGGGGGGTATTTGGAGGATAAAGCAGAGGAGGAACTCTCGACTATATTCTAAAAAACACAAAATTATACTACGGAGGGATCCATTATTCATCCCGGATACATTTTTCATTTAAGAGTGGGCTGGATATGAGCTATGATGAATGCATCGCCCTGGATGCAATTTGTATGTAAAATAACAGAAGATTACAGAATATGTTTTAAGTGCAAATGCAGTTTGTTGCCATCTAAGTAGAAAAATGCATTCCTACAAAAAAAAAAGAGTAAGACCTGAGCGCCATGATGCCACCTCATAAAATCACTTAGCCTATAGCTAGGGCCCCTCGCCATGCCTTATAAAGGGTCACAATGAGAGGGCCACAAATGATGAATGCGCCCACTGGATTAGATTTTCATTCATATAACATACACTATACCTCTTGGAAAGGCCATATTAAAAAGTGATATAAGTAAAGTGTATAACTATGGCTAATTCTACTTCTATCCAGCTTGGCAGCACAGTTGCTTGAAACCCAGCCCTCTGCAGTGAACACACGGAGAGCCCTCGCATAGACACACACCGTTGTGTCTCCGTTGCATGTCTACGCGCAAGTGCACACAAACATAGCGCAGTGTTTCTGCTGCCTGCCAGGCATCCACATGTTCCTCTCAGGACCCAGGCTCTCTCCTCATCAGCTTCACTCGGTGCACACCGTTTCAATTCAGTGCCTCTCAAAGACACACAAAGAGCCTTCCCCCCCCCCATCCATTCACAGCGCAAAGATTGAATACAGCCTCCTAACACAAGACATGCCCACCACAGAGCATGTAATACAACTCATTACTGGGCACGCAGGGTTGCAAGAGGGCCGTGATGGGAGAGACAAGCACAACGGAGAGAGAGCACAGGGGGGCCCTTACGAACAACATCTCCATCTTTCCTCACCACTAACACAGCTCTTGAAAACCAGCCTTAATAACTAAAGCAATGACATGGATTTTGGGGGGGGATTCTCTTTAATAAGTGTTATAACAGAGCTGGAATTGAGGGGGGGAAAGTAGAAATACTGTTCACACAAGTGCCACCGAGCCATGGAGATCACTACTTACATGATGGATAGCTTTCTGAGGTTAATTCAGGTCGGAATTGCAACTTCCCACTCCCGCCCTATCTAAAACTGCGTTTGACCCACAAGCAAATGGTGTCCAATCACAAAGAGGCAAAGGCGATAGTGTATGTGGGTCACATTGATCTCAGCCCTTTCACTGTATAGCTCTGTGATCAGCTTTTTTGTGTGCTGACAAGAGGCCACTAGTTTTGGTTTGGGACACGGTAGAGGCACAGAGGGGTTTGTAAAGCCTCTTTTCCACTAAGTGGTGCGGTTCAGTTCAGTGCGGCTCGCCACGTATTTAGTGCGTTTCCACTGAGAAAAGTTGGAGAGGGTACCCAAAATACGCAAGCCAAGCTGCACCTATTTTTGTCGCCCTTTCGCTGGGGTACCAAGCCATCCCAAAGGGTCCCAAACGTGTGGAGCTACACACTGCAGTTCTCTGATTGGTCGACAAAATGCATGTTGTGTAAGAGACAAACTACAGAAGGATGACGATTCAGCTAATACACCACTGCACACGGTCTCGTGAACCTTCCTTAACCTCAGGGCAATCGCATGACCGGAGGCAAAGCATCACACGCATTAAAAAGACATGAACTTCAGTGCATTGGAGTTTCAGGCACGCGATCAATGGGGCCACAGGTGCAAAAGGCTTTTTCTGCACTGCCAGTAGAATGCCATTTTTTTTACCCTCTCCCAGGATTACAGTGGAACCTGTTTTTGCACTGTGTTCATGTTAATGTCAGCAATAATAAAGACCTGCAGCGCGAGAAACAATAAAAAGCGAGCGTGAGCAGGGAGACAGCTTTTGGAGGTGGGCTGGAAACGGTGTAGGGAGAGAGAGAGAGAGAGAGAGAGGGAGAGAGAGAGAGAGAGAGAGAGAGAGAGAGAGAGAGAGAGAGAGAGGGCACGATGTGAGGAGTCTGTCAACTTCTCCCCCCAGTCTGCTCCTGTGCGAGCAGCTCGCCTCAGACTGAGAAGAGCAAATGGGCCTAATTCACACTGGCTGTGTGCGAGTGTCTCTGGCTGTCTAGCAGTGTGAGCGGGAATTAGATCTATGGTTTGTAGCCTTCATCCCTTCCCAGACAGACTTGTTCCGGCTCAGAGGCGCTGCCTAATCCGCACCTCTCTCCCGCTTGCACTCCCGGAAAATGACTTCACACAGCTGCCTCAAACGCCCAGCACAGCAATTCTCGTCTGACTGAACCCCCCCCCCCCCCCCATCACCACCACCCCAGAAGAAAAAAAAGCCTCAGCAGACCTCCCATAGCTCATTTAACATACCAATTCCTCCCCTAAGCCCACCCTACCCCCTCCGACAAAACAACAAGGAAAACAACTACAGCCTCACTTGATCATTTAAGGACCCTTTCTCTCAGAGAGCTGGCAAAAACAGCCGTTCAATGGGAGGAACTCCGAGAGGGAGGAGGTGACCTGTGAGTGCAGTGGTGAGTGGTTGACTTTAGATTTCTATGTGTTCAGTCAGGTAGGACATACATGAAGCTACACAGGTATTTACGTCACACGAGGGTCTCATCAACCCATCCACCAAGAGGATGAGAAGTGGTGTAAAGGTCACATTCTGCTCATTTTGCAGGTTCAAAATTGTAATTTTGGTTTCTACTAGAGATTTTCATAATGTAGTGTCCAAAAAAACCCTTCATATTTCCCACAGTGCCATTGCTCAATCTCCTTTTTTCAGCCTCTGTCTGGAATGCTCTGTTTGAAGCCTGTCTCTTTAAGCCCCGCCTTCCATAAAGCCCAGTCTGCTCTGATTGGCCCTGAATCTAAATGACGTTATGAATTTGCTAGATAGTTTTAGGGGTATCTGAAGGTATTGCAGCAGGAGGTAGTGCTAAGATAGGTTGGTAATGAGGGGGCGTGGCTTCTCCCCCTACGACATCATAAGGGGAGATAACTTTGACTGGGGTTTCTGAACACAGGTTTTCAGAAAGGTGGAGAAAAAGAGAAAAGTTTTTTCTCAAGCTTTGCGAGTCTCTAAGGGGAGCCATTTTGACACTAGAAAAACCATGAAGAAGTGAATTTTGCATAACAGGTGACCTTTAAAGTGAATGTCTATTCACAAGGAGGACTCTGGGAAAACAAAGCCAAGTGAGTTCTCACATTAAAACTCAGATCCTGGCCAGGTGGGTTCTTCTTTTAGTTAGTCGTCAAGGACACAGTCATGTTAAGATAGAGCGGGCTGTGAGAGGGCTGCTCCTAGCTACAGTGGCCTATTTGGGTCATGCAGGGTAACTGTGGATAATGGCAGGGCCACTCAGACACAACACTTCAGCCTTGAGGACAGGAAACCTGCGAGAGGCCCCTTCTTATTATCCAACGTCTACCTAATGGCTTTCATCTGTTTCATGAGTAGCCCAACTACCCAGACTACACATATGAAGCCCTGCACTTGTTCACCCGCGTTTTGAGGTAATATGTTAAAAAAAGATGCAGCTACTGGGAAGGTGCTCTCCTGATCAAGACTGCCATTTTGGATGTGCAGGGGAAAGTTAAATTATGTGCAGAGTATTTCAAGAAGAAGACGGGAAAAAAACTATAAAAGTCAAACGAGAAAACATTGTCTTCCATGTGCTCAAATTGAAGCGTTTAAAAGCAGTCAACTGACGCTGCGAGGAATGCAGTATAATTCTGAAGGACTCCTTAGGCAGCAGTGAGAAACAAGTGATATTACAAGAAAAGGAGAATGATTAAAGCCTAATATGGCATAGTGGAGAGACGGGAGAGAGAGAGGTGATTTATCCCTTCACGGCCTTTTGACACTAAATTAAACTGTTGAGTCCATTCCCCCGTGCCAGCTAGTTATCTTTCCAGGCTAATTTAACACTATAATTTACATTCCGTATAAAATACATCCTGATGTGGCGCTGTCAAGGCTGTACATCATTTGCGGAGAGTGCTCCAGTTTCCAGTGAAAAGGACAGAATTAGATCATATTCATGATGCAATTAAACACTTCAGTGGGAATCGATGTAAAACCGATGAGCCCTGAAAACAATGCATATGGCTGAGAACATTAGAACACATTACCTAGCCTTGGATCCCTCGCTCCACAGACGCAATTTAAAATCCTCCACCACTCCACTCTCTCCCCGTCTCTGCAGATTCATAAACGCACAGCGATAATAAATGAATTTTTCACAAAATTATTCAACTACTAAATTGCCCATGGTAACTGAGTATCAGATGAAAGTGATGTGAATTATTAAGTAGGGAAACTGTTTGTTCTCACCATGGGTGCAATAATGGGCCAAATGAGGAGAATGGGGCACAAGAGGGGCAGGTTACAGTAAAAAAACGGAGATCTCATAATAAACATCGGCGTTGATGTAAAAATGGCTAAATTTCCTGTCTGCCGCCTGGGCCTCCAGCTGGGTTGATGGTATCGACCAAATACCCTAGGGTGGTCGTCTAGGTTTCTTTACGGATACAGAGAGGAAGAGCGTTACGAGGCACTGCTGCACATTCTCATGTAAAACTGGCAACAGGCCCCTCTGGAAGCTGGCAAAGCAACTGCAACAGCCAGCCAATGTTACACCATCTCACCACATTTTTACATAATCAGACAGACAGCGCAGCAGACCACACACTCACACTGCTCCACTCCAGATCACATCAACTACCTGTCGCCCTCCTCTCCACAGTCATCACTCTCACTTTGATTGACTTAAGAGCCATATATTTACAAAAACGTGAACACTTATTGCAAATTGCACCTGTATATAAAATACATTGTTATGCCCAATGTCAGGTCTTATTTCCCTTAAGGCGAGACAACGCAGGTGAGTATAGGGTCAAATTCTTAACGTTTAGATGCCATCTTGAGTTGAAACTTTGCCAGGTGATTACTGACATTAAAACAATCATTTTTTGTTTAACATTTTTTTCGGAAATGTTTGAATAAACATGAACACTTGTCAATATCTACCTTATTATGTGTCATGTTGCATCTCTTTAAAAATCTAAATTCTAGATGTAAGATAAGTCAGAGTTATAGTCTTTATCTCATCTTCATTTTTAGAAGTTCATTTTATTTGAAAGTATTGAAAAAATCTAATGTTCAGATAATGGCAGTTAAAGATGGTTGTATAGGAGAAATATAAAATTGCGAGCAGACAAGGTCTAGTGATATAATAAAAACCTAAATGTACATTATGAACCTTTTATAGACATGCTATGGAATTAAAATAGCCAAAAATCTCAAAATTGACCAGTTAAAAAAAATAAAAAAATAAAAAATTGACTGCAGTCTCTCGCCTTAATCCACCATTCCTGATTCTTCTCCCCAAACACATTTTTATTGTCCAAGCCAAAACATATTGATAGTAAAAAAAAAAAGTGGAGAAATGTAATGAAATTCAGAATTTAAGAGCCATACAGAGGGGGCAGAGGTGCTGCAATTTGTAACCATTTCTGACAGGATGAGTTGGCCTCTCCAACTGAAACAGTAATTATGCTTAATGGTCCTTTAATCTGTCCATCAGGCGGGAGGTGAGCAAGCGGGTCAGCCTAAAGTGCTCCAGGCGTCACACTGTTGTCGGGGTACAGTCAGGAGGGGTGAAGTGCCCCACCAAGTGCCAGGCAGGAAACACTCGCTCCACCACACACAACATCAGCTGGCAGCGGGACACTGTAGGCCTCCCTCAGACACACACACACTAAACACCTACTGACCCCCCCACATCAAAGTGCTTACAACTGGGCTACAGAGCAGGGGCAAAGGGAGCAACGTGTTCCCTGGATGTATGTAAGTGTGCCAATGAGCAGGGAAGAGTGTGGGCATATCCTAACCATCCTGGAGGATGTTAAAGGTGGAGTCAGCAATTCTGGAGAATGCTTGTTGACAGAATCACTTTTTTTCCCGAAAGTGAGTGAATATCTCCTCACGATTCACTAACTGTCAGTATTGTATGTGCGCTGAAAAAATAAATCCAGTGCTAATACACAGCCAAGGCTCCTTAAACAGGCATTGCCCTAGCTGTGGTGGTGGCCCCTTTGTTTAGATACCCTTTCTTTACCAGTTTTCACTGATTTAGACAAAAAGTAGTTTTGACAACAAGCGTTCTCCAGCATCGCAGACTCCACCTTTAAACTCTGTATTATAGAGAATGTCTGACTAGCTGGACCAGCTGGGGCCTGATGGGCACTCTGCCATTACCCTTAATCTACCACTTCAAAAGGATCAAAATAATCTGCATAGAATCACAGCTGATAAACGTGGGGTTGAAGTTTAGCTAATTCCAGTTCACATAATTCCCAGGTCATGTCCCAGCACACCTCGACAGTCAGGCATGTTTGAGCACACCTACCCATCCCCCTCACCCCCCCCCCCCCCCCATCCCCCTCAGACAAAGCCCAGTTGGAGAAAGCATTCCAAGCGGAGAGATGGCACTGGGTCAGTCCCAACAGTAATAGCAAAGACACAGGGTCCATACCAAAACAAGGGTGAACAAATAGTACCTTTGTACCGAGAGTCATCTGTACCCGGCTCATGTAGGCGGCGGGGCTATCTCACAGGCAGCCTGGCAGATAGAGCTCCCTAGTCCAAGCCATGCATCTGCACTTGGGCTCTATTTGTTATCTCGGACAAGCATTCTCCCTCCACCGTTTTCAGTGGCCAAATAGAGAAGGGGGGAGCAAACGAATCACTCCTAGAAAGTACTCCTGTTGTTCCCTCAGCTGTCAACACTTCTCCCAGCCTTCACCCCCGCCTAGCCACATCGATACAGAGAAGTGACTGCCGTTTGCTTTATGATTGCCTTGTTTTATTCTCCGGGCCGGGCCTTTTTTCTCAGCCCCTCACGGCTCTAATCAGACCGCCTTGGCCCCGGACAACAGAGCCATTGTCTCTTTAAGTGAAAGAGGCAGTGGATCAGTGAATCCCTTTCCATTTTGCCGCTTTATTAGCCCAGCGGCACACTACTGTGTATACTAGTGGGGCATTCTGTGTTTGCTGAGAACAATTACAGTATGACAAATGATCCGTCAATGCCATCTATCAGGGCCGGAGCTGACAGGAATCCTATAGACGGGGCAGCCATTCGTCCCCCTGCTCACAATCTCTGGGGTCCCATGCTTTAGTATCCATGACAACGTGCAAGCCACTTGCCACGCTTGCCACTTCACAGTGAGAGATGAGCGGGCCGTGAGTGGCTTTGAAAATTAGCCTTGGACACCCCTATGTTCCAGTCCACGGATGGGGGCGGGGGGGGTAAATAGTCCCAGAACGTCTTTACATTCACGCTCTCACCAACACAAAAGGCAGACCCATAGCGAGGCGCTACCATAAACATGCCTCTCTGGGTCTCAGTGTCAATTTTATTGTGCCGGAGCTATACGATTCTCAACATTAACCTCACAGCTACATTACCTAGCTGGCGAAGGGAGAGAAAGAGAAGCACCAACATCCATAAAATAGGGTGAAAAAATAAAAGATGGGTGAAATAGAAAAGGGAAAGGTTGTGAAGTGCCTGAATGCACATGAGGTGCCAGCACATTATCAGACACAGCCAACTGTCTGAGCACTTCCTTCTCATATTACATGAATGAATGTCTGGAAAACGATGTATTTCCGAAACACAAAAAAAAAATTACTTCTGGAGTATATTTGTATGCTTTTTTTTAGTCTAGAAGCAGTAGTTCAGCTTATATGCCTTTGGATTTTAGCGTAACTACAGGAAAGTTGGACGCCGTAGCAAAGCATTTAAATGCATCTTTAGTAGAGATCAGACTGGAACATCTAAGTATTGCATTATGTTTGAGGAGGTTGTAAAACACAAAAACATTTGCAGGCTTACTAAATCACAAGTAAAGTGTGAGAGATGTATGCGGGCCAAGCGATGATTCCCGTTTGACTCCCCGACACACCTCTTTTGGTGCTGTGTTGATGCCATAAACTACAGTTGGCAGCTGAGGATCATATTACTACCGTGAAAGAAACAAACAAAGCTGTGCAGACGCGCTGCGCTGTCAGAAGCAAGGGGTTTTACGGCTCGTGATTAATCATATTTGGAGGAACATTAAAGGGAAGAGGATAGAAACTGGCTCCAGCACTAGGAGGTAAAGGGTGTCAACTGATATAACCCAGCGCTGACATCAAGCAGAGCCAGCTAGCTCATTGATGTGGCAGCGTCTCATTTTCACCAGTTTGGAAGCAGACAGTTTTGCAGCGCCTCGCGGTTCTTAATTATCTTCCGACTTTGTCTAATTCAATCAACACGAGTCAGATCTGGCTGCGAAATGGCACTCGCATCCCCCTCAAGCTCAGCAAGTAAAAAAAAAAAAAAAAAAAACACTGAATAAGTGGAACAGTCAAACTGACAAAATGGCATGGCACATGAGAAATAACTGCTATTTTATCTCCCGGGCTGAGACCTCATCCACAGCCGAATGGGGAATGAGGGGAGGCTGAGAGAGCGGGCCAATCAGCTTCTTTGTTTTAAGTTACAAGTGGTGTGCGTTCAGGAGGGATGGAGGGGGGGGGGGGGGGAGGCACAGGAGTGGAGAGCTTGATGACGCTGCAGATGCTGCCTTGCTGAGCAGCGTGAGGTCACTGTTAGCCCAGACTCTCTGGGCCCTTTGGCTCACATGCTTCCTGGCCAATCTAATGTCCTCTTAACACAATGCCATCTGACTACTATGTCAGGATGGTACAGTGTACACAAAGGTCCTCATAAGCAAACTATATGTTAAGCGTTGATCTATTGTGATGTGAGCCTTATTAATCAAGAAAAATGACAGTAGTTTTGTCCTTGTGCTACCTTTTCTCTACTTTCAGGAACGTGCATATTGGATTTTGGGGGTTGCAAAATGTAGCAGTCCACTAAGAATCTCCATTGTTGAAGCGCAAGCCCCTTTATCAACAAAGTAAACTGTACCTTTTTTGACAGACTACAAGACAAACATGCCAGCTGCCTTGGTGGGCACATACTCACACACAGCATTTAAAGAGGTCATTAGGGACCTGGTTTTGCAGCCTAAAAAGTGAGTGAAAAAATTAGGAGGAGGTGGGCCCGTCCAACCAAAAATCTTTATCCCGCACCACCACAGCTATATTCTCAGCCATTCACTTCCCATCTAATTCCAAGGGCCACGGCGTTATTAGATTGTGACATTATTAGCTGAAATAGCAGAGAGGCCCCCGCTGTCATTATAAAGCCTTTACTTTCGCGTCGACTGCCAAATGTGTTTTGCACCAGCCACAGACTGCCAAACTCCTAACAATGGCAGATTAGTGAAGCCCTTCTCCTGTTGCAGCAGAGGTTAATATAAAGTGACAGGGCTAAGTCCGCTCCCATTAAGTATGCTGGGAGATATTACGGCAGTTTGTTACATCAGATCGTTATTGGATTAAACAGCATGCACAAACAATGAGAGTTTAATTTTCATTTTCGGGCAGGAATATAAAGCAGGCCCTGAGAGCGCTCCTGTCAGAACAAAGGCAGTATTACAATGCCTTGCCTTGTTTTCTGCTTCCCCTTTTGCCATTACTGGAGTGGCAGACATGAGAAAGAGGAAAAAAATGATATGATGGTAAGTGAGGATGTCAACCTTTTGATTTTTTTTTCCTTTCCTGAGTTTAATACATTATTTATAAACCAAACAAAATTCAACAGCACTTTACAAACTAGGATTTGGTAACCTAACACATATGGGGATATGGTAGGTAATAGTTATCAAAAAATTTGATGCGATTTCATTTGCCTGCATGTCCCCCCACACACACACTGTTTATTGCTTTGGTCCATCTACCGCTGTGCTGCGTGCAGCGAGAGCCCAGTTAGGCCAGTGCATTGTTAGCTCAGCAAGAGGTCAGCACACCTGACCAATAAGCTGTTATTAATCCCTTACAGAGTCATCCATTAGCCCGTCCAATTTTTATGACCCTCTTCTTTATTAGATGGGCTATCAGCTGTCCAGAACTGGCAGAAATATGGACTTCCTCATCGGGGGCTTCCACTGACGCTCCCCATCTTTTCCCAGAAGGTGTTGGCGTGCTGGGGCCAGGTAGTAGAGTGAACGTGAAGCCACAGCCAAAGGGAACCATGGGGGTGGTTGTAGAGGGGTGGGTGGATCTGCCAGTCTCTTGGGGTATTCCCCACTGTCCCGTTACCTCCGATAAATCTCCGTGCTTTACGATTAGGTACATAAAATGAGTCATAGATCTGGACGGTAAATAAGAGCTTGTCAGTGGAGCTGACGCCAGGCCCCCGGCTCCTCCCCCCTCCTCCTCCTGTAGCCTGGCCATCAGACTGCTGCTATTGAGCCGGGGCTAAGAAGGCTCCAATAAATAAGCCTGATATTTCCCTCAGGACGTCTATGGTGCCGCCCTGAAGCATGCTTGCATACACTGAACAAACAAAAAGAATGTCCAGCGTCACAAACAGGACTGTCTGATATCATACTAACGCGTGTTTTTGGTTTCTTGTTTTTCAAACCCTTTTTTTCAAAACGGTACTGCATGCACTCTTTGCTTCTAATTACTCCTCTCAGGTAGGAGAGCCGGGAAGTCGATGGATCAATCTTTTTCAAGTATATTCAAACTATATGCTGGAACTCAAGAGACACTGATGTCTTTTAATGGACCCTCAATCCATATTCGCAATTAAGCATGCAAAAATCTCCCATTAAGTAACTCCACTTACAGTGTATTTACTCTGGTGCTGTGTTTGGGTGTGTTTTTCAGAGTGCGTCTTCTCTTCTGGGCGAGACGACCAGAGGGAGGAGTGATGGTCTCCGAATGCACTAACACAATGATGGACACTTCCTCTGCAGCGCCAGCTAATCATTGTTGCCGATTCGTTTACACTGGTCCAAAATGAGTCCCTGAATGAGCGCCTTTGCATATTAAACAGACAAACAGACAATGGGGACACACGGTTGGAGGACACGAAGGCCGGCCGAACGCCAGCAGTGTCGTGATAGTCGGGGGGGGAACAGTAGACTCATAATACTGTATGCACAAACGGGAATCCGCCCACTGATTGATAGCATATTAAACGGAATTGTGTTACTTCCTATCCACTGCACATTTTGACAAGGCACCTGCAAAAACAGTTTTCAACACACATCAGCACCTATTCAGCATAACTGCATAATAAAGTGCGTTACATCCTCACTGTACCAGAAAAAAAAAGAAGGCTATCGGGAGAAAGAGGTGTGGAGAAAGTGCATGGCTACAGGCGTGCAATCAACTAAGAATTCAAGATCTCAGCCAGTTTATTTATACAGTTCTATAATCAGAGAGAAGAGACGGGGAAACATCGCCAGTGGCACAGCACAGCAAAGAGATTCAAAACATTTTCATTAGCGAGCAAAAAATAAGTAGTTCCTCAGTGAAAGCATTGCTTCTTTTTGCACCGGGTTGATGCTTAAGAAGGAAGATTAGATGGAGGGCAGGGGGGGGGGGGTTATGTGAAGCCTCAACTCTTTCTTGCTAGTTAGTTACACCATCCCATTTACATCGTTGTGTTTCATCCATTGTCAGACTGCAAACTGGAGCACCAAAAAATATGAAGCTAAACTCAAGCCACATTAAATGATTGTAATTCAACTCACTCATTCAATTTGTGACAGTGTCATGCAGAAATGTTTACTATATTTGACAATTGGCTGATTTGTTTACTTACTGAAACTGTTTACTTATGTTAATTGTCAATCAATTGAGTACTTGCATCTTCTTCTATCTTTCCATAGAGATTGAGGACTATCTCTCATTTTACTACAGACTGCACAGGGGGTGTGGGATTATTGTAGTAAGCAATTAAATGACAATATGTCATACTATCGGTATGCCATCCTGCCTGTACACCATAATGCCAACATGCCATCATGTCACACTGATGCTATCATGTTAATATGCACACATGTCATTAAATCGGAGGGTCAAAATGTCAATGACATGTCATCCCAGTGTCCTTTGCCAATATGTCAATATGCCATTGTGTCATTCAATATGTCCTTTTGTCCCATACTACAGTCAATATGCCACTTATGTCACATATGGATACGGCATCATATTTCCCCCCTATTTTATGGTGTTCCATGTTGGTGAATTCAATACAGTGACAATGGCATCACTTTAAGTGTATTCATCAGTATAACTGCATTTATATGACAAAATATCCTGACAAACCAATCACAAACATGGATGCCAGGCTTTATAAATGTAGTCACTGATTCTTGCCACCTTTGGTCGGCCCCACCTTCTTCCCTTGTGTTTTAATGGGGTGTGTTCTTCCTGACTGCTTGCCTTTCTGTTTTATCCTTGTAGCTGAAACCCTCTGTTTATTTTCTTTCAGCTTTTCCATCACTGCCTCTGTGTCCTTCTGTTGTATTGATCGATGTCATCTGCTCAGCCCTTTATCTTTCCATGAGGTGCTCTTGAACTTGTTTTGAAGAAAAGCCACGTACAAATATTACACTATTAGTGGAGTTATTATGAGGGATCCATGTAACTGCAACTCTTCTGTTTTGCTTAGCTGTATTTCTGCTCATTTGTCTTCCTCCTCAAAGTGTTTAGATGTTGTGCACCAAAGGACCCACAGCATCCTATCTTTCCAGACAAGTTTAAAGGTTTACCAACACTCAGTCACTTCAAATTATATAAAAAAAAAAAAAACACACATTGAATAGGCTAAAACATGCTTCTGTATTTTGGCAATAACAAAATGTCTTGTTGTAAGTATATTTCGGCTACATTTTTGGTCACAGGAGCTAATTTTGCACAAAAAAGGTATACAATGTTTAATTCCTGAAAAACTAGTCTTTAACATTGACCAGTCACCACTGGCCATCTCCACATTTGCATTATCTTCATGCTCCAATGACAAAGCATTATACGAAGAGTTTGGGGAAGACCTACTATATGACTGTTCTCAGACAATCCATTTAAAAATTGACGTGTGTGTTTATGAATTCAGTATCTCTTTGTAAATATTAAGGTGCACAACAATAGCCAATAGGGAATGCCTATAACCTTGACCTAATTGATTTTACTGTGGACCATCGTGGGGGCTCGCACCCATTTCATAATAAATGTTTTAAAATTCAACCGTAAGCAGCACTATGACTTAATATTAACAATATCATGACAGTTATCTTATAACAAAAGCTTAAGCACCTATTCAAAGACATATTTTGACAACCCTTTTGGTGCATGCAGGTCTTAGTTCTTGAGTTCGCTATGCAGTTGTCAAACACTTTATGTGAACTGCTTTTTAGTATTTGCATGTGGCAAAGGTAATGACAGTAGCTGTTAATTGTCTCTACTTAGTGTTATTCAGTATGACAGTCACAGTCACAGCATGCCGACGTCTGGCATTTTAATTTAAACCTCAGCTAAATTTCTCCCTCTAGTATTCTTTTTTCACTTCTATATTTTTTCTAATTATGTTTATGTGTCATATTGATTCATCTCTTTGCCTTGGATATATGGATTTCTGTCCCCCATCAGGACAGAACATTATTGATTTTACCCCATATTGCACCATTTGACCTTGTTTACTGAAACATTTCACTGTTTAGAAAAAGGAGAGTGTATGGGCAAGTCGATTTTTACATGAACATTCATTTCATGTTAAGTTATATTCTGATTTTTATCCATATTTTTTATTTGTACATTCATTTGAAGTTTGCCTGTACAGTGCTGAAGTAATACTCCTATTTGTAATTTACATTGAAATATATTCTATCAAGGAATTTGGATATAGAAAAACAGACTAACAACAGCCATGACACCACGTGACAAGTTACAGGGTGTGGTTATATGGTCCTCCATAATGTCCCCTACTGATGGGACAGAATGTATATTTAATCAAAAGTTATTCACTCAGATCTTCACTCACTGAAGTATTCTTAAAGTGATCACACTAAGACTATTTGGGGGTTAGCTGTTCAAGAACCAGCTGTGCAAGAATGAGGAGCATTATGTCCTCATAATTCTGCCAACGTATCAAGTCATAACTAGACGTTGTCAGCAGTTGCTGAGAGGTTCTGAACATTACGTTTATGGCTGCTCATTATTTAACATGTTAGGGCCTCCCCACAGCCCAATGAATTGTTGATGGCAGTATTACAGCTAGTGTGTTGGCTTCTCACTCCTACTCACTACTTATGCAGATGCAAATGGATGAGAGAAGTCTCTTTGGACAGACCCACACTTGCACAGGAACAGATATTAGACTAATCCACCTTTCTGCTCTGATGTGAATAAATATTCACCACTGATCTTCCAAAGGGCTTGATCAGAGAGCGTTGGATTTGCTGCAGCCTTGTTGATGCAGACATTCATGAGGAGGCCAGATCCCTGCCTGGACAAGACCAGGGACAGCAGTGGTGCAGTGGTCTGAGCTATGGCCCTTTTCCTACCTCTACATCTGCATACAGGAAAAAAACAAACATTCCTGTAAATAAAGACGGCTGTCCGGCAACTGTCTTCCCAGTGACAATGGTATTGACCGTAGTCAGATGCTCCGCTGATTAAAAATTGATCCATTTTGAAAAATCTAATCAACTGAATAGGATTCTTTCATACGTTGGGGTGGGGGTGGGTGCCTTTGTTGGGGGGTGGAGGGGGTGTTGAGCAGCTGCTGACACAGAGAGTCAGACCTGTTATTAACCCCTGCACCTCCATGGAGCCCCCTGCACCCTGCTCCCCAGTTCACATCCCCCTGCGCCCCGGGACTAGACACGGCCCAGACGCTGTGAATTATTCATCAGTCTGTGAGAGGCTCCGGCCACTTGGCCTATTAGAGCCAGCCAGTAGAGGCTAGTGGCTCTAATGGCCGGTCCAGAGGAGCCCCAGCTCCCAGCGGACAGGAGGAAGGGCTTTCCAGCGCTAGGCTGCAGGGGATGTGAGGGAGAATTCATCAGGGGCCGAGGTCGCCGCAGGTTAATGATGCCGCACGTCTAGACGGACGCTGGACTCACCCTGCCCAAAAGCCAGTGGGGGATGCAATAATATTTTTTATCTTTGAAGGACAAGCAGTCCGGCTATTCATGTCTTGGGGCTTATTTGTGATTATTTGTTGACATGACCATGATCCACTATTGAACTGATGCCCCCCCCCCTCTTAAAAATAACAGACCACAATGAATATCTGCAAACCCACCAATATGACTAGAGCTCATGTTATAATCTTGTAGTCCACCTTAATAAAAAGGATGTGCAGTAGGTAACATTTCTCACAAATGGATAAAATGTTCCGACATAGCTGAACTACATTTATAAAAGAGAGATTAAAAGATTGTCTACACAACCCAACTCTGATTACTCACAACCCCTTATCATCATTGAACAAACAATCCCAACAGCTGGAGAGGGCCCTCAACTCTGCCACAAAGTCACTCAGTAATCAGGGCAACTCCCCCAGAGAGAAGGGGGATGAAGCTCAGGGTGCGACTCTCATTTGGGAATGGCTTGGGTTGCCATGTGGCCTATCACCTTGGTGATCATGTGCATCCGCTCCCTGTCTCTGAGGCCGTAAACACAGTGAGCGTAGTCAGAAGAGAAAATGACCCCCTGGGTGGAGCGCACAAGTTCAGGTCAACAACAGACAAATGCACAATCTGCATGGCACCTACCTGGAGGATTACTAATAGAACGCTCCCAGACAGAAAGTATTGTTGCATGAGAACACTCAGTCATCGTTCCCTTGAGGACAAATACACTATAAAGTCCAGGCAGGGAGGCAGAGGAGGTGTCCGTATTATCATCCACTTGAGATTTATGCACTTGAAGGTTAAGTTCTTTCAGCGCGTGAGCTTGATAAGTCGGAATGACTTTAGCCTTCAATGGGTACCATCTGTACTGGACTGCTCCGTCACAACGCAAGCTTTCCCCCTTTCCGGGATCTAATGCCAAGCACATTTACCTTTAAGGTCAACATCACTGCCATGATTGAACCAAACCAAGGACATCCAGTGGAAGGCTACAGTGGGGGGGGGGGGGGGGGGGGGGACGCGGAGGCACACCCCATGCCCATTTACACAGATGTAATTTCCCCAGCTCCTCTCACTCAAGGTGACCAAACACATCATTCAGAGATCCCCACAAAAACGATTCAGATGGCCTCGTTGCTGGACACATTGCAAACAAGTCAGCACGGCTCCTTCAAAAATACAAGACATACTGTACACTGGGAACACCCAGGCCAAGATGATGAAAATGTGTGGGCCAAGCAGAAAAAACCACATGCACAGCTTCTTATTTTGCTTGGCTGCAGTTAAGAATCATAAGCTTGCATATCATAAAGAAACACTGTATCCCAGTCTAAATATTGGTACTGCATTAATAGTCAATAGGATCATTTCCATATAGTATCAAGCTGAGATGAAATGTTATGGATAAGCATTCCTGGGAGGTCTGCGCAGATCTTATGAAGTCAAGAACTCAGGGGAACCCAGAAGATTGTCCACTTCACGTGCACACCCCTGCTTTGTTGGTTCACAGGTTGACCCCCCCCCCCCCCCCCCCCCTATTCACAACTAAACCAAAATGTTGGTTTCCTCAGGCATGCTCTCCCTCCTACCGCATACAGCAGAGGCCTGGAGCAATGTTTAGCTAAACCTGCTGGCCTACGTAGGCAGCAAGAGTCCCCAGAGGGCTGAACAATCAGACAATTTCAAGATCATGAAGCATTAAACCAATCCCGGCAGGGTACACTAATTAAACAGCCGAGCCCGGCACAGCCAACCAATCCCCACAGAGCAATTAAATCCATCCCCTCTAAAACACTGTGGAACCTGTCTGGGGAAAACTGCCGAGGAGTGAGAGAGAGGAGAGAAGGGGAGGGGAGGGGAGGGGAGGGGAGGGGAGGGAAATATCATAAAATTCATCTGAAAAAAAAATAGAGGAAAAAAAACTATAGGGGGAATGCAGCATGAGGCTAACAAGGGAAATTGAAACAGGAGAGACTCAATTCAGCTCTTTGTTCTTTTTCTCCCCTTTTTTTGGAATTGAGATTCAAAATGTCTGCCTTTTCTTTAAGGTGTTTGTGTGTGTGTGGGACCACATCCTAAATGCACAAATAGTGACCCTGTGCAATCCAAAGTTGCATATTTAATTAAGATTATAAGGTCTGGAAAGCACTCGTGAGACTGAACGGAAAGACAGAATAGCCTCCGGCCCTATATTACAAACCGGCGGAGCTGCTAACACAGTTGCAAACCCTAAATCGATAACTCGATGCCCTCCGCCACAGAAGTAAATGAACAGGTGACAATAGAACATGACATCATCACTGGGCTTTTCAGGGAACAACAAAAACCAGATCGACAGAGAGAGGCAGGAGGCAGAGGTGAGATGCACACTGATTCTGAGATTGATACTGTACTTCCAACTACAGTACTTACCAGCAATAAGTAATTAGACCGCATGTGCTAAAATATATAATTGCTGTCATTAATAATGAATGATAAATTAAAGGGGGAGCCAGCGATTCTGGAGAACGCTTGTCGACAAAACCACTTTTTGTCAAGATCTTTTTGAGAATATCTCCTCATGGTCCATACTGTGTGAGTGCTGGGGGGAAAAATTCCAGGGTTAATACACAGCCTAGGCTCTGTAAACTGGCATGTTGCTAGTTTACGGTGGGCCCCCTTTGTTTACATACCAGTTCAGAGCCTACGACGTGTATTAACACCAGATATTTTTTCTTCGCACACACACAGTGCGGACAAGTAAAAGATAGTGGGGATATATTCACTGATTTTGACAGAAGTGATTTTGACAACAAGCGTTCTCCAGAATTGCTGACTCTACCTTTAACAGGGCAAGATTTTTTTTCTTCGCCAAAATCTTACTGTATACAGACACACATAAGCTACATTTCTTGTATTCTGTTATTTCCCTGGAGAGGCTCTGACAAAGACCAAGTGTATTTTGGTGGTGTTGAAGAGGAGCCGAGAGGGGTTTGAATGGAGGGGGGAGATGCTGAGAACCAGAGGTGTGGACAGGGAGATAGACTTGCTCTTTTCTCCCCCGACTGAGGCGGTGTATAAATCACAGAGCCCAGCTCCATGTCTCCACTTCCTGTTCCTCTCCATTAAAAATGATAAACTGTACCTCTTGAAGCCACTCGCTCGCTTTAGGGTCCCAGTCTGCACCTTCCTGCTTGAAGAAGCCAGTGTGCGCCGCTCACATTTATTCCATCCCCTCCCATTGTTGAGGATGAATAAGAGAGTAATTAACTGTGTGTGTGTGTGTGTGTGTGTGTGTGTGTGTGTGTGTGTGTGTGTGTGTGTGTGTGTGTGTGTGTGTGTGTGTGTGTCTGTGTGTGTCTGTGTGTGTGTCTGTCTGTGTGTGAGTGTGTGTGTGTGTGTCTGTGTGTGAGTGTGTGTGTGTGGGGGGGGGGGGGGTGTAGCAGCTGCACAAAGACAAGACCCGCTAACACAACAAGCCTGATCCATCTGCTTTTGCCATAACACACCTTTTGTATTATTTTGACAAATAAGTGCACATCTGCTTAGAAATAACGAATGCTACTTTAATGCTCAAAAGACCACCAAGAAGAAGCCGTCTGTCCTGGGGTCTTCTCTCTTCCCACTTAAATGAGGACAAACGGGGGACGTTACAAATGGGTGCCATGCACAATATACTGCCATGGCTCCAGTCTGGGAAACACACTCTGAACACTGGCACCTAATGAGAGAGGGAGGCTCAGATCCCCAACGACAAACCTGGAGATGGTTAGTGATGCATTGATGCTTATGAGTGTGCCAAGCCCAGGGGCATCCTGGCTAAGTTTACTCTTTATGACAACCAATGTCAGAACACACACACACACACACACACACACACACATACAGTACATAAGCCTGGCGCTTGGATATTTTGGGAAAAAAGGCATGATTCTTTTTTTGTTTAGTCATGAAGGTCAAAATGGACTTGGAGGAATGAGATAAAGCGAGTGGAACCCTGCCGTACACAGCTGAGGCAGGCTAGGCAGAGAGATGGAGAGAGGGAGCGCATCAGGATTCATTGGAAGCCCAGTAAAATGAACAAGAAAGGACCGGTGCTCAATATGTCTGCAGTGGCGTCAGACAGTCAAAACAAATAAAGCAAAAAGGCCGCGGTAGAGAAAACGCAGCTCAATATAGACTTGCTGGGCCCTGGGACTGTGTGTCAGAAGGGAGAGAGGAGGACACAGCTTTATACCCATGCTGATGAGCCATTACCTTTCCCCTCTCCCGATGCTTCCGCCTGCCTGCCTGCCTGCCTGCCTGCCTGCCTGCCTGCCTGCCTGCCTGCCTGCCTGCCTGCCTGCCTGCCTGCCTGCCTGCCTGCCTGCCTGCCTGCCTGCCTGCCTGCCTGCCTGCCTGCCTGCCTGCCTGCCTGCCTGCCTGCCTGCCTGCCTGCCTGCCTGCCTGCCTGCCTGCCTGCCTGCCTGCCTGCCTGCCTGCCTGCCTGCCTGCCTGCCTGCCTGCCTGCCTGCCTGCCTGCCTGCCTGCCTGCCTGCCTGCCTGCCTGCCTGCCTGCCTGCCTGCCTGCCTGCCTGCCTGCCTGCCTGCCTGCCTGCCTGCCTGCCTGCCTGCCTGCCTGCCTGCCTGCCTGCCTGCCTGCCTGCCTGCCTGCCTGCCTGCCTGCATGGTTCGCTATGAGGGAAGAGGAAGCCGCTCTACCACCATGGAGCCGTCCTCCAGCCACACTAATGTGTCCCTGAAGTTTTGTTAAAGCCGGTTATTTACTCCTGCAAAGCAATTGCTCCAGCCTCAGGGCAGCAGAAAGGAAGAACGGACCGCTACGAAAAAATCAGGCAACTCTCGCTATGAAGCACTGACAACTACCAAGGGGGCGTTCCTGCTCAAACATTGGGGAGAGGGGGGGGGGGTGCTTTTTCAGCTCAACGCAACATAAGAGAAGACATGAAAACAGAAAGCCTTTTAAAAACAGACATATTTAGGCAGGTAGCACACTGAAGACAAAGAGAGCAAGATATGACAGAGGATGATGGCAAATGTATTAGTGCTCATTAGCTACTACAATCAGGTGATCAATAGCGTGAAATCATATGTCCACTTGATATCATTCGTTTCAGCTATTCTGGTTCAAACTGGAGCTCAAAGCACCAGTTCACTAAAAATAGAAAGGAATAAACCATTTCTCACTTACCTATAGAAGTCACTAGTCAGGGAGATACATTTGATTGTATTTACTAAGGCTTTGGGAAGTCACTCTCACACATTTCTGCTCAACCTTCAAAACTGAGTTGAATAGATTTTCTTTAGGAGGCATTGAAAACATTCAGCAGAAACATCTCTTTCCAGAATAGCAAATGTCTCATGCTGTCAATATATTGTATTATTCCTGACTCAAACTCAGACACTTACAAACCAATGTTAAAAACTCACCTGGTTGAAAGCAATCTTTGGGGACAGGTGGAAAGGTGGCAAGCGCGAAATTACAAAATAAAGTAAAAAGTGTGCTCAGTGCTGCCACTGGTGGCCAGAAGCTACATTACTGCACTACTACAAAATAAAATAGAATTCTCCTTTAAATAGCTTTTATCCTTGATTGCACATGGTTGTATTGAGAGCAATGAAAGAGACCTGTGTCGGCCAAAGTAATCAGGATTCTTCTGTTGCATTGGTCCCACCTAGTGTTGTTTTTGTTCCCCCATTATAAAGTTGTATAAGGTGATTTTCCCATAACAGATCATATGAGATGCAGAACATTGAAATTTAGCTGGATGTCTATTGGTCGTTTTTTCCCAAAAGATTATACTGCAACTGTAATTTGTTAAAGCTCTGACCAATGGAGAAGAAATAGCATTTAGGGTTAGGGTGGAGGCAGAGATATTAAATATGTCAAAAAACCTGGAAAAATAGAAAGCATAGCTAAATGCACGGCTAGATGTCACTGAGGGGAAAATAAGAACTTATTTTCATCGCAGACTTCCTGAACCAATCCTTTAATATAAGAGCTTTCAGGACATTTCAAGTATACAATCGCTGATACAGACAGTAATATCATAACACCCGGGCTTATCAAACGCGCCACATAGAGCACTCTGCAAACAGGAGCGCACACGCCAAGGCAAAGTGATTGGATAGGTATGGAAATCTACTTGAAGGAAGGTCAAAGTGATTAAGCTGACATTAATGACAGGCCTAGTCTTTCCCTGTGAGAATGTTCACCGTAGCTGTCTCTAAACCCATTTGTCATTCTGCTTCCAACGCCGAAAGACGCCGTCTTGCTTTGAAGTCTCTACCACTAATGCTACACAGAGAGGTTAAACAGCTTAATGCATGAAGTCTGCTTCACTCCTCTCTCTCGCTCTCTAATGTTGCCTTTGCGTTTTATGTAAGCAGGGTTATGGCTCCCTGGATTTCACATCTCAATTTGCCCTAGATTGTCCTGTAAAAAAGCTTCCCTCTTTCTTCTTTGCTTTTGTTGTCTCTTGTCAAAAAGGAGGAGAGGGCCAACCCGGAGGATAGGGGGGACCGTGACAGACATGCCCCACCCATCCATTCACAGCAGGGCTAATATAATGGTGTTAAGACATGTTTATACTGGAGGCATTAGCGCTGATTGTGACGATGGGGCAGCTTTTTACATTTAAACACGGCACTATATCTGGAACAAAAGAGATATCCTAAAAAAGATAGATAATGAGCACATGCCTACCACAGCGGAGGTCAACTTTAAAGCCTTTTATATCTATGACAGCATTATGCATGACATGATACAGTCATAATACAGGATACAAGAGGCGCTCTGGACTGACTTAACTCTCCGCTACAATGAGATTACGCTGATGCATTTGACATAAACAATATCAGCAAACAACCATATGAGAGCATGAATGAAAGGGAGAAAAGAGACCGATTTTCACAGCCAATTTGAGATTTGCGGGGATGGTGTGTGTGTGTGTGTGTGTGTGTGTGTGTGTGTGTGTGTGTGTGTGTGTGTGTGTGTGTGTGTGTGTGTGTGTGTGTGTGTGTGTGTGTGTGTGTGTGTGTGTGTGTGTGTGCGTGGGGGAGCTACTGGCAAACGGCACACAGAAGCAGGCTGGCAGCGGAGGCAGCCAGGCTCACAGGCTTGCAAAGCAATTTCACTGTTTGGCAATACTGTTGTCTCTGTGTGCGGATTAGAGCTGACACCAGAGCAACTGAGTCATGCTAAATGTAGTACAATCACAAGCGTTTTGCTCCTGATCTAAACTACCCCAGTGCCTCCTCACATTCATAGCAGTAGAAAACCAGGCTGAAAAGATGGCTAACAATTAGGCGTGGGACGTCATTTCGCCGTGTGAGCGCAGCATTGCGACATCGCTTAAAAACAACAGAGGAATAAAAAAGTAGCTGGTAGTAAAAAAGCAGGGAGCCAAAGTTTTTCCGAATCCAATAAAAGTATTTTTTGATCGGCTTTGGTGATATTCTTTGCAAATCCCTTTTGGTGGAGTAGTTAAAGGGCAATTAAAAGGTAATACCATGTGTGATGGATTAATGACAGGAACAGTTCAGTTGATAGAATTAAACCAAAAAAAAGCACGACTGTAATCAAACTGCATTTCCACCTGTTTTTCCCCACACATTCACCCCATCACATGGCTTTCGTAAGTCTGTCTGCAAGCCCAATGCTCTCTCTCCCTCTCCCTCTCTCTCTCCAGGTAAGGTATTGGCCCAGCGTTGGTTTTTTTTTTGGGTGCCTGGCAGGACCTGGCAGGACAGACCCTGACCCGTCCTTTTCATGCTCGCCCACGGAAATGCCATCTGGCTGGGTGTGAATGATTACCACAGCAACGGCCGGGTGACCTGCAGCCAGCAGGAACCAAGGTCACTCCACCTCAGCGCTTCGCACTTTCCCTGCCCTCCTTTCATCAGCCTGCAGGTGAAATATTCATCCTCTAACAACCCAGGCACAAATCTACTGCACAAACATCAAAAAAAAAACTCACACTCAGTTTACTGAAATATTAACTTGTAATGAGAAAATATACAGCTAGAAATTCCGACGTGAACTGCTAAGAACAAACTCAGATACAGCAGGGCCGCTGTTCTTCTACATGGGCTCGGAGGCAACGCTTTAACACCGCCCGGAAGAAGCCTGCTCCAACCATGACCGAATGAGAACTAAGTGAACTAATTACTTTCTGACACATGTAGCAGAACATGTCACATTTGAGCTTTAACAAGCATGTCTGCAACCAGAGGCTTTTTAGGAATGTTTACCACAGCTGCTCACAATAAGATAATGTGATCAGGTGGCATGCCAGTAGCCCTGTGTAATATTAAAGCTGTTGGCGTAAAGAGGAACAGAACTTGAACTTGGAAAAAAAAATAATAATAATCTTTTTTCGACGCATGCATTTGTCTATAGTGTGCTGTGACACACCTTTGTCAACCATCATTGCCAACATCAGGAAAAACTTTATTCGATGATACGGCTGAAAAGCAACAAAAGAGGGCACTTTTTACAGACTAGACATAGCCTACAACACAAAGTCCATATGTGCAATTCGTAGTTGACATACAGTAATCCAACCCATGTGAATTTTAGCATGCTTAATTTTCAAAACTATGTGAAATAATAAACATTTCTGCAAGAAGGCGTTAAGACAAAAGCACATTTCTCCAATAATTTAAAAGTGTTTGAGTTATGATTCCCAATATAACCTGGACTTCATAATCCAAAAAGCCTAAAAGAGATGAGACAGGCCTACCGCGAGAGGCTGCAGGTAAACAACACCTACATTCATGTCATCCACCTTCCAACTATTTCCTCATAAATATTTGGCCACCTTAACAAGCTGACAATAATCCGTCTGTGGTGGATTGAGTTACTGTACGATTTCATTGCAAGTGGCAAGGCAGTGGTTCATTTAACACCAGGATGAGGTCATTCAAGGGAACACAGGCGTGAATGAATTAACACTTTTCTGAAGGTATCACAAATGTGTCTTTACATTAGTGGCTGTAGTAGCCTATGTCCTATGATGATGACTGACTGGACGTGTTATATTAGGTTACAATGTACCACCACATCACTTCTCATGACACAGTAATGACTAGGGCACATGCATCCATAGCCTAGCTCCTGGGCTCCCCAGTCACATTTTAATGAAAAACCTTGAATGTAAAGCCTATACATCTATCATGAATGTGACATGGTCCTCCTTCGGAACCCATGTGGAGAGGACGCTCCTTGAAGCCCAAAGAAATAAAACAATAGCACCCTTGCTCTCTCTACCCTCTGGTTCCCAGCCTGGATGGGAGCATAGACCGTACAGGCTATGGGAGAGTAGGGGTCCAGTGGCTGGCTACTGGAATAACACAAGACAGCCGAGAGCCACCAACAACCAGATCTGATTTCTACCTCTTTCTGTGTGGCTTTTCCAAAGGAGCCCGTTCTGCCATGCTCCTGTCATCTCTCATGTTACAGAGCATCAGTCAAACGGCGGAGACTCTGCCCTTGCGCCGGCCGAGGCTGATTTACAAACATTAGCGGGGAATACAATTACACAGCCCCCCACCCTCCGGCCCCATCCAGGCAGCCCTATGCGGCTTGAGGAGAGCGGACAGGAGGGGAGGGTGGCGGTGGTGGAGTGGACACAGCATTTAGCTTTCTCCCGACCTTATTTCAAACGTTTATTTTCAGGGATACAAGCGTACACAGCCTGTCAGCATTGTGGTTTATAAATGCAACTTTCAAGCTCGGTGAGGCTACAGGCTATAGGCTACGAACGGTGGAGCTGACACGCTATTTAACGGGACATGTTATGGCTGTGATACGAACAAACTGCTCACCTGCCACATTCTCCAGGCAATAAACTACACACATGTCTGTGGTGCCCGTGACGAAGACAGTGCAGCTCCGGCGTTTGCACACTTTGAAAAAAATGTGTTGGTCTCCTCTGGGTAGTATGGGGCTACACTAGCCGACTGTCTGTGTGTTGGACTATCAGCGACGGCTAACGTTTCTCAAAAATGTACAGTCAACACAAATAGCAAAATAGCCTAGGCTGTTTGGAGAAAAAAAATGTCCGAACAGAATGTGTAAATTTCCACAGTATAAACTTTCCTAATCCCGAAAAAAATAAACTTCCTGACATTAAATTCTTCAAAATGCCAACAAAAAAATTACAACAATTTTACCACTGCCAACTGAAAGATGCAGCAAGCAGCGCAACGGCCGTCGACACAAACCGCATAAAACATAAAGCTGGGTGAAAAAGTTACAGCCTACCTCCACAAACGGAGGTTCACGGGCGAATTAAAAGTTTCCCTTCGCGTTTGGTACAGCGGTGCTTACTGTCGCGGACAATAAAAGAGTAAACATGAGGAAAAGCTAATGCGTGTAAACAGTGCTGTCCGCGGTGCTGATCCCAGATCGGTGTGGCTAACACAGAGCGAGGCTGTGCTGCTCCACGGTCGCTCCACCGCTGATCAATGATTGAACCGAACAAAGGCAGAAGAGGGATCAATTTCTAATAACTATCAATGCAAAACGCCGCCAGCTTCTCGCCTCGCATTGCCACAAAACAAGACAGGACACCCCGGAGTACAGTGGAGAGACATACCGCAGGAAAATACGAAGAGAAAGGTGAGAATAGCACTAACCTGGAGCCGCCGTAGATCAAATTTCTTCCAATATTGAAACATCGATCCTACATCGGCGGCCATCTTGGGGGATATTGAGGAGATTTTTTTCAGCGGCTGCAATAAATATGTGGGCTGGATTCCCCCTCGTTAGACAGCGTTTACGGCCAGCGGTCCCACTTTAAAAAAAACATAGCGAACACACTTGACACGAGACTCCGCCGATATGTTTGACAGGTCCTCGAACATGCTTTTTTGTGTGAAAGTAAGCTACGATGAAAAGAAAAAAAAGTAGAGGATTTTTTGGGGGCGAAGTGCCCGAGTGTTTGGAAAGTAAAGAGCAAGTGTATCCGCGCAGCCGTCCCCGACATTAACTGGACAATTGCACTTGATTTCTGCTTTGGCAAAGTTATCAATACTGACGTAAAGCCCCGGCTTGATCAATAGCGTCTGGAAAAGGGGAAGGAGATGGTGTGTGGATTAGTCGAGTTCAGGGAATTTAGCCAAGCCTACTTTTTTTTATCGTGTTTATTAGCCTACAGGAGCACGCGGGAGTGTGCAGGAAATTAAAATAGGTTAGGCTACATTATCGACATGTAGTCTATTAGTAGGATGACGCTTGAATACAATTACCCCCCCCCCCCCTGTCCACAATTTAAAGGAAGGTTAATATACATAGGGCCCACTTTATGAAAGAATTTTTTTTTTTACAGTAGCCTAGTATAGCCTGCAAAGTTGTTCTTCAATTGTGTCTATTGATTTATTAAGTAGACTATATTTTTTTAAATGTTATTTTCAAACCCCATTCACTAAATCTATATGCTTAATGTAGGCCTTGATATTATTGTGTAGAAAATAAATAAGTTTAAGCCTTTACTTGAAAATATAACTTTTCTTGTGTGATAATGTTTTTTTTAACTATAGTCTATTTGTTTTTTACGTATTTGTTCGTATATTTAAAGTCTGTCTGACTGCATTTATCACATAGTTATTGGTGCATTGTAAAATAATATGTAGGAATGCATAAAGGTATGCGTGCAAAATAACAGAACATACATAAATGCTTTTTGTATGTAACAAAAGCAATGTGTTTGCCAGAAAAATTGCTTTTTTTATTGAGTCAACGCTCTAAGCATATAACCCACCACGTATTTGACTTACTCGTATCTTAATAATGAAACATGAGGCTGCTCTTTGTCTACTTTAAATAAGTAATTCCTCTGTAGCCTACTGGTCAGGCGGCATACAGTAGGCATACATAGCCTACAGTAGGCAATACTACAGTAGGCTACTGCTGTGGTGCTCCAGCGCTGGCTGCCACGTGCTCCCCCTGCTGACACCGCAGCGTCAGGAGCAAGGTGACGTGCACGTGAGCATTGTGTTATTTCCTCCATTAATTCAAGCATTATCACTGAGCGAAGGTTCAGTGATAATCAAGACCAACCGTTGGATTAACCCCCTCCTGTGCATCAGCCTAGCATTGTACCATAGCTTCCAGCTGATATGCCTTATGAAAATCACTCTCAGCTAGATAATAATATTCTCATAGGTCATATTTTTAGCTCCTCGGGGGACAATGATATATTCCTCTGCCATAGACAAACACCCAAAGGGGGAAAGTGAGTGAAGATTATTAAAAGTTTTAACTTATTGCATTTTTATTTGTGCTTCTTCAAGGGTGAGGTTTAAATGCAAGATTCAGATCTTATGAGGGAGTTGTTGATGTGTCAAACTACAGCTCACAGTTGAGCAATAGACAGTTTGTTTATTTATTTATTTTCATTTTGACAACTCTTTAAAGGTGGAGTCAGCGATTCTGGAGAACTTTTAATGTCAAAATCACCTTTTGTCAAAATCAGTGAATATTCTCTTCATGATCTGTAACAGAAAAGCCAGTGTTAATACACAGCCTAGGCTCTGTAAACGGACATGTTGTTAGCTATGGTGGTCCGGGGCCCCCTTTATTTATATACCCATTTACAGAACCTATGGCTGTGTATTAACACTGGATTTGTTTTTCAGTGCACACACAATACAAACAGGTAATGTATCGTGAGATAGATTCACTGATTTGACAACAAGTGTTCTCCAGAACCGCTGACTCCCCCTTTAAGGCTTGGACCAAGATCATAACTGACCCCCCCCCCCCCCCCCCCCCCCCCCACGGTTCGGGTCATGCTGATATCTTATTACTTCCATTCGATTTAGTTTTGAAAACATCCATCATCCAAAACGAAGCGTTTATGCTAATTAAGAGCTGATCGGTAAACGGCACTATTTTTTCTTTAATCAAGTAATTGCTTCTCCTCATATGCAATAACTCTCACTGAGATGCACGTGGACGGAGGGGGTGGAAGGGCAGGGTCAGAGCTGGGAGGGAGGGACACACTGGAACAGGCTGGAGCCAAAGCTGGTACCAGGACACTTGACTCAGGAAGGACGTACAGTACATACTGGTTTTACTGTTGGATCTCTGACGTTGGCTCTATGCCTGATTGTACATCCTGCACACACACGCACACACACGCGCACACACACACACACACACATACACAAACTTACTCACTCACACACACATACACACACACACACACACACACACACACACACAACAACATTCTCTTTTGCCTGCAGTTCAAGCAAAGTGTTTGTAATCACAGGCATTTTCAGATGCCTGATAAGAACACTGTGTTCTTGTATCTAGCTCAACAGGAATGTAGAGCAGCCAGGCTCTGCGGGGACCCAGGTGGGACCTGAAACCCACAATCTCCACTTCCAGAGGCGGCAGTTTTTTTTTTCTCCTTCTGTTGGGATTCTTTTTTTACTTTCTATGAAAATTGCTGAATCCCATTAACTCAATCAGTTCTGTACGTCTGAATATAATCTTGACCTCACCTTCACTGTCATAAAAAAAGAAAAGAAAAACGAACGCGTGGGTACTAAAAATGTGGACTGTGCACACAGAGGGAGAGGAAGTGATCCAGGAGTGTGTTGTTATTTTTGATGAATTTCAAATTTATATTTAATTTATATAAATGATTATATCTTTCATGACATATTGTTGATGAGTGTCCTGAATGTTATAGGTTAGTCTTAACAGTGGGGAATAAATGCCTAAAGAATCTACACTATTGCAAAGACTTTAGCACCTTGACTGGTATGCCTGTGTCATTATGATGCCTATATTGTGACCGTGTGTAAATATGCTATACTCTTCCATTACTTCTTTCTGCTGTTACTACCTTGGTCAAACTTTTCAACCTGTATTTCGCTAAACAGGCGAGCTAAAACAAAAGGTGCCAGAAGTTGAAGGTTCCTTCACATCATGACATACTGTAGTAGCTCTTATCAAGGGCAATGGAAAGTCTTGGAAGCATTATTATATGTTATAGGCTTTTTCTTATGAAGAACAACAGTCTGGAAGCCACATATCAGACAGACAGGCCCACCCACTCATAAACACTCCCATCAACAGCCCAGTTAAAAATGACAGTATAGGCTACAGTGAATTCTAACTCTACCGATACAAATGTCCTGTGAAGCTGAACAGATCAATA
Organism: Ammodytes marinus; assembly: GCF_949987685.1. Lineage (NCBI taxonomy): Eukaryota > Metazoa > Chordata > Actinopteri > Uranoscopiformes > Ammodytidae > Ammodytes > Ammodytes marinus. The sequence goes on from NC_137231.1 coordinate 5,398,481, forward strand.
CATGGACTTGCCTGTAGTTGATGAAGGTTTTATGCATCTGCACTGCTACCGTATTAAAAGTTATATTTTGCCAGGTGTGTGATAAGTGGATCACGTGAAAGTTTTTTTTAAATATTAATCAGAGAATGTGATAATGTGTTTTGCAATTTAAATTTTGTTGAATATAAATGACATCAACATAACTTAATATCTGTTTTGTCGTGCGATGCAGTTTAATCCGCACAAAAGAATATACAGGCAACTTAGTATTTGTTAAAAAACCATGCGGCCAAACAGATGTAGAACCAACAGTGAGTAGATTTAATGTGGCTGAGAATGAGAGGAGATGTCTGAGGTAGTAGTGTGGAGCTTGAATGTTGTGGGTTGCTAGCACTACCCACTGGACAAGATGGGTAAGTCAACCACAGCCGAAGAAATGAAGTATTCAGCTGTGGAACTCCACATCTCCTATATATACAGTAAGTCATATGGTTCTACATTGTCCAGTACAGGTGGAAGATTATTGTCAGTTTTTAAATTCTATCTGTAGTAGGGGTTCACTCAAAAATATTTGTAAAAAAAATTATAATAATAATAATCATAATAAAGTTATGTATTTCTTTGTGGGTTTTGGGTGACCCAACACTTTCATTTAAACATTTATTCAAACCCAAATGATCAATATAACTTCAATTTAGGTCTGCAGTCCTCACTACTTTTCACCAGCGTACAGTTTGAACATTATAAAACACATGACGTTTATGTTGGGAAAAGTCATAACAAGGGCCTTTGTGAGACTTCAAAATCTGTTCTAGATATAAAGAAAATAATACAAATCTCTGTCTGATAGGGTTTTTCAACAAATTCTCAACATCTCCCTGAATAAAAAAAAACAAACAGTATCTAAATATTGTTTGTTACAAAAAGATAAAGAAGAAGTCTATTTTCTTTTCTGTTCACTTGTTCTCCGTGTCATTTGCAGTTGAGGCTTTAAGTTTCCATCACACATGGTTTGGTCTGATAGTTGTGATGTCATAAGATCCTCCTCATTCACACTCGTGTTATAAGGTTAGCGCAGAGAAACTTTCCTCTTTCAGCCGGTGGTTGTGGTGAAAACACATTGGACTGAAGGAGAACTTTAAAATGTTCACAGTGAGTGTCTGATGTTGATTTAGTCTTGTTGTATTGGGGCTGTGGATCATTTTGTTGTATAGCATTTCATTCTATGGAAAGGCATTGCTGTTATGCCTGTGTTGGATTAACTATTCTGGTACATGAGTCAATGGTGTAAACATATCCTTTACACCCGCTTTACACGGTAAGATTAATATTTGGGGCTTCTCTGTGTGTGTGTAGAGATGTATGGCAGCATGTCATACCATACATCATACATGCCTGTGAGATGTATGAGGTGCCGTTACTGGGTAATCTACAGGGGAAAGTATAGAATTGAAATATGAAAGGTCAAAGTGGGAAAGCAGAAATATTAAAAATACAAAACAAAAACTGTGAAAAAGAAGAGTTAAAACTACAGCTACAAATGTAAACATTAATCCAATGTAGCCAGTACCTCCCACCCACATCAATTGACCTTAATGAATGTAATGCAATCAGGAGAAGTCATACTGCTTACATACTGTATATATTCTTGATCTCAACCCTCTGAAGAACGTGAAATGACACACATGGCTGCTAAATAAGGTGCTGCAATTCTTGTCATAACAGAAGGTCCTGAGAGAAAAAGTCAACATTGCTCATGAAAGACATCATATTGTTCACCACAGCTTGGCACGCTGTTTAGAGATTTCAGAAAAAACTTTAGCCCTTTCTGTTTATCGTGCTTCCAAGAAACTAGCTCCCATCAAAACATAGTCTGGGTCTCAGTGGAGCACTAAAGGGACAGCTGGGTGATGGATCCCATGAAGTGCAACTGTCATTTACAAACAAACAACTGTCCTTTTCCTGAGCTGGAGCTATGCCCTGGCCTGTTGTTATTCTTGGGTTCCCAGTAGTGTTGTATGTGTGTTTGGCTATTATCCCTAAATCTCTTAAACACAATGGTGGCGGGGGAATAGTCTTCTTTACCTGGGCCTCTGCCTAAAGAGGGCATGGAGTATTTATAGCCCATATGCACGCGCCTTTATGTCGGGGAGAGGGGTCAGTATATCTAGCCCTTGTTCTGTGTGGCCGCATCCATCATAAAAGCTTCAAGGATACTAGCTTGGTCCCCATCCAGCTATACCACTGAGACATGGTGAGTGTCATTTAATTGCATTTAATCTTGTTTAAAGTACCACCAGACTGTACGCAGAGATTTGGTTTGTGCTGCATGCTTAATGCGTTTATATAATAAATGATATATTCATATCATATCCTGCAATGGCTTGTTTTGATGAATTACACTTTCTTGCTCGACACTTTCCTACACCAATGATCAATATTCTTCCTGTCAATATGCGTATGGATACTGAACAGGCTACAGGCCGTCAAAAAAAAAACTCATCAATAGGACAGCACTCCAGTTATCCTATTGATGACTTATTGATGATCTTTTTCCTATACTCACGAGGCTGAAATTAAAATGGAAAGTATATGAAGTGGTTATCGCAGCATGGGGAGGAGAGGAGAGGGGAAAGGATGGAAGAGAGGAGCAACAGGTACAGGCTACAAACAGGTCAAGAAAGAATAATTTGATGTATTATCTTCAATTCATAGTCGTAGATTTCGGGGGGATTGCAGGGGATATGTCCCTCTCAATATTAAGAAGAGATCATTTTTTCCGCCTCAAAAAACATTTAAGACAACCTGCTCCCCAAAAGAGGTAAAAATAACAGTTTAGGGGGCTGGAAATATTGATATACTGTATCCTTCTCAATCTATCCTATATAGTTAGCTAGCTGATAGCACACCCTTTTCATTTCCAATGTAAAAAGTCATGTTAGTTTTAACTAACACTGCTCAATATTTTAATGTAAAACAGAATACCTGAGAGCCTTACTGCATTATATTCCATTATATTTGTGTCACAGGGTATACCTGAATGTTGCCTTTTCCTTCATATACATTTTTTTTCACCATAACACAAATTATGAAAGGTACAAACTGGAGCATAGAAATACACCAGAATGCAGGAAATTAGGAGTTTGAGGCTCACAATTATCTGGTGGAGCACCGGCTTAATGTGAAACAAAACCTATGCCCTTCCTTCAATGAATGGTACTTTCTGTTGCTTCTCAGGAGGAGCTGCACAGTCAAAAACCCAGCAGATTCTACCTCACGTACCATGATGAATCCTCTTAAAACAAAAGAAATAAAGCGAGCCCAGCCTAGCCAGAGGTCCCTCTTCATGAGACATGGCCTACACAAGTCCTGGAGAGCTAATCCACCACAAGGGTTAGACAGCAGCTGTCGAGAGGCCTGTGAATCCAAGCAATGTGATGTCACCGGGCATGCATCCTTTCCAAACCCTTTTTCAAAGTTCCTTGGCAGTCGTGTAAATAACTTGACATGCTAATCCTTGTCTCGGAGGGATTTCTGATCAAACGAGGCTCAGTGTGTGTACCATCCTGTCAGGCCCGGGCCCTATAGAGTAATCCCTCATGTGATCCCATGGACTGTTGATGGGCCTATACGGACCACACCTTCCCCCAGTCTTTAGTCTGCATTCTCACTAAAAATCAGAAGCTTGAGTACATATTTCCACAACAAAACTGACAGTGTTTGTAATCCCCCCACACCTAATGAAATGCATGCCCCCGGTATAAATCCTGCCTTGTTGTGCAATTAATTCCCCCCCACCCCCTAAACACACACACACACACACACACACACACACACACACACACACACACACAAATTCTAGGTAAGTTTGCTGATCAGTAGCTGTTGTGAGCCCACGTATCACAGGACAGTAAAACGCGATGATGAGTAGAGCCCAGGCAGAGAGCCAGGTGATGATGGGGCCTCTCACTGGTAATATTGGATCTAATCACAGTGTCATTGTCGCCCCCCCCCCCCCCTCCCCCCCCCCCCTCCCCACCTGCAGTCTCCCAAGAAAGCAAAGAAGAGAGCAGAGGGAGCCAGCTCCAATGTGTTCTCCATGTTTGAACAGGCCCAGTGTGTGTGTGTGAACATATCTTTTGTCCCTTTTCTTCCATCTATCTATCCATCCATACTGTATATCTATCTATTTATCCATCTATCCATCAATCAATCTATCCATCCATCTATGCATCTATCTATTTATGTATTCATCAATCCATCTATCTACCTCTACATCTATCCATCCATCCATGATGGATGGATGGATGGATATATGGATAGATGGAATGCATCTATCCATATATCCATCCAACCATCTACCATCTATCCATCTATATATCTATCCACCTATCCATCCATATATCTATCCATCTATCCATCCATATATCTATCCATCTATCCATCCATATATCTATCCACCTATCCATCCATATATCTATCCATCTATCCATCCATATATCTATCCATCTATCCATCCATATATCTATCCACCTATCCATCCATATATCTATCCATCTATCCATCCATATATCTATCCATCTATCCATCCATATATCTATCCATCTATCCATCCATATATCTATCCATCTATCCATCCATATATCTATCCACCTATCCATCCATATATCTATCCATCCATCCAGGCGTGGTCCCGCTGCAGACCTTCGTCTAAGTCCCTGTGCGATGATCCCCTATATGTTGCACCACATGTTTGTGTTAGAAATGTAGGAGGGGTGAGCTAGAGGTCATTTCCATTACCATGTGTGACTCACCTTGCATGTGTGTGTAATTGACCAAATAAAGACTTAAAGCTATACTGTACGATCTGAGAGAGCTAGCATGATTTGAAATTAGCTTGTCCTCGGAGTTCCGTTTAACTCCTCCCTCTCCCCTCGGGACTCCCTCCCCCACCCCTCGACACACAGCCGTGCACGAGCGCTGCTGGCTGCACTTCCCAATTGCACTGTTTACCAGTGATTGTTAACATTTAACTCACACACACAAACACTCACACATAGGCTATATGCAGAAAAGGCCCCAAAGTTTATAGGTTACAGTGTTGTTATTTCTTATAGAGTGTTGAGATGAGTTTTGTTCAGTGTGGATGACAGTATAGCTGTCAGTTAGTGGCCGTGACGTCAGTCGGCCGGAGGGTCTGTCTAGTAAGTTTCCTTTTCTCTTCTCTCTCGGTCAGGTGTGTGAGCGCGCATGTTGCCGCAGTAGTCGACACAGTTGAAACGTGTATGTGAATCACACGTGTGTGAGTAAGTACATGCAGTCCCGATCGCTGTTATAAGTTACAGTTTATGGATGTTATTGACGGCCGCGATTCGCAGGTCGCAACAGCTGTTCTAACGTCTCCTCACGAGCGGAATGTAAGCCTGTGTCTCTTTTCCTGCGATCTATGCTGCTGTGCCTGTGAAAGAAGGAAAATAAAGAGCGGAAAAACCATACTCCTCCTCTTCTCATGCTTATAGTCTGACGTTTTTGGCCTTAAGTGGTGTTCTGGCCGACACCTCTGAAGTGAAACCAGTGATAAGCAGATCAGCGCGGTACCGGTAGGCGACATCCACCAGTTTCCTCCCCTACACTAGGCTACATGATGAAAGATACAGAGCAGTAGCCTACTTAAAAATATAGCCTACTTTTTAATCTTTGGGTTTTGGGGAAAGTAGCAAGTCTTGTCAAGTCAAAAGGCTCAAGTCACGAGTCATTGATGTTAAAGTCCAAGTCAAGTTGCAAGTCTCTTTACATTTTGTCAAGTCGAGTCTCAAGTCATCAAATTCATGACTCGAGTCTAGTCCACACCTCTGGTAACTTCTGTGTAGGTTCCATTGTGTAAGCTTGTTATGCTACTTCCACTAGGTCTAGTCCACTGCCAGGTAGCCTACTACGATATGGCACGAACGCTTTCTCTGCCCTCCGTGAACGCGCTCAGGCTCGCACACAGAGGGGAGAGAACGCGCAGGATTGTGATTGGTTCTTTAGATACGGGTCCATCGTCTCCGATTGGTCAGCATTTTAACAGGTTTATAGAAGGTACAGAATTTGGGGGTTTTTCGTTTCTTTTTCATTGCCCATAAGTCATTTATTGCTGTTGGGGTGTAAAAAGCACTTTTCACAACATATTAAAAAGTGCATATTGCAGATAATCTCCTATGATGCCTTTAACTTAGCCCTGTTGGAGCTGAAACTAAAAAAGACAAATAGTGTTTTCTGGCTCTTATGATGTGATGGAGCCTGGATATATTTGAGTTGTTTTGCTCAGACAAAACCAACGACAAGAGGATGTTGCCTCTGGTTTGCAGGACATTCTAATGTGCATTTTTCACTAACATCTTATTGACCAAGCGATTCATCAGTGAATGGGAGAAAATAGCAGTCAGATGAATCAATAATGAGAATAATCGTTAGTTGCAGCTCTGAGCTCTATTCCTTCTGCAGGCCGTTTAAATGTCAAGCAAGAAGAGATTGATGAGATGCTGAAGGAGGCACCGGGGCCCATTAATTTCACAGTCTTTCTCACCATGTTCGGGGAGAAGCTAAAAGGTGAGGGTGGTGTTCTGTTAGTCCAAGGGGTCTGATTATGTATTTGTAGATAACAGTTAATGCTGGAGTCAGCAATTCTGGAGAATGCTTGTTGTCAAAATCAATTTTTTTGTCAAAATCAGTGAATATCTCCTCACGATCCACGCTACATGTCTGTACTGTGTGCACTAAAAAAAAATCTGTCCAAGCTCTGTAAATGGTATGGGCGCCCATCGTAGCTAGAATCATGCCATTTTACAGAGGCTAAGCTTTGTACTAACACCTGATTTTTTTTTCCCAGCGCTCACGTATCATGAGGAGAAATTCATCGATTTTGACAAAAAGTGATTTTGACTACAAGATTTGCTCTAGAATCGCTGACTCTCCCTTTTTAAAAGACTTTCAGGATCATGTCGATTCCAGGAGAATAAAACAAGATGTTACCTTGCTGGTTCTTCAGGCGCTGATCCAGAGGAGACCATCCTCAGCGCTTTTAAGGTCTTTGATCCAGAGGGGAAGGGGACGCTGAGGCAAGACTAGTGAGTCACACAGTCTAGTGCTCTGTTGCTGTTGTTGTATGAGTTGAATGTCCAGTCCGCTCATCATCAACAGTGGCTTGTCTTCTTGTTCCACAGTGTGAGGGAGATGCTGACCACCCAGGCAGACAGGTTCTCCCCTGAAGAGGTCAGAGCTCTGCCCTCAGACAATTCTATAGGGCACAAAAGAGAGCCCTGCATTTAAAAAACATTATATATATTTTTTTTTCATAGATGGAGCAGATGTTTACGGCGTTCCCACCAGACATATCAGGGGATCTGGACTACAAGAACCTGGTCTACATCATCACACACGGGGAAGAGAAGGACCAAGAATAGAGGCATTATTACTCCTGAGATTTAAAGCAGTGGGTCATGTTCAGTAAAATAAAGCTAAAAAATAACAATTTCACATTTCAGTTTCAATTAGTCTGAATCACAAAATGGTGTATTATTCAAGTTTAAAGGTCACATAGTATGCTAATTTTCAGGTTCAAAATTGTCATTTGGGGTTTCTATCTAGAAGTTTGGTTGGTAATGGGGAGTGTGGCTTCTCATCTTATGACATCTTAATGGGAGAGAAATCTGACAGGGGTTTCGGAACACAGGTTTACAGAAAGGTGGAGGGAGGTGGAGAAAAAGAGATGTTTTTTGTGTCATACTTTGGGAGTCTAGTCACACCCATATTAATACTGAAGAGCCATGAAAAAGCGCATTTTCGGGGTGATAGAGTGCGTACCATATTGGCTTCGGCCTTCGTTGCAGTGGTCGCGGGTTCGAGTCCAACCCGTGGACCTTTACTGCAGGTGAACATTAACGTCTCTCAAGTTATTTTAATAGAGCACTTTACTAATGTTTAATGCTAAATTTAATTGTGTTTTAATCTGAAATGTATAACTACAGCTGTGTGTATTGACTCATGGTACCTATTAATTGTATCATTCGCTGTATCTCTATCACTGCATTTATTGTATTTAGTATCTTTGATTGTATTTTAAAGCCTGACCCAGGGACAAAGACTGCAAATTAGCTGAAGCTAGACGTCTTATATGCATCACATTTTCCCATTTTTTTGTGGCAATGTTGTATGTATTGTCCCTGTCAAATAAAATTTTATTATTATTATTATTATCCCCCCTCTCTCTCTGTCTCCCCATTTCAACTCTGTACTGTCAAATAAAGCTTGAAAATGCCAAAAAATATCTAAAAAAAAAAGCGCATTATAGGTGACCTTTAATGTTATTATTACATGTATATGTATGAATTTAACTACACTTTTACATGTAATCTCTCGATATGCAGGCGGTGAAATTAAAAAGGGTGTTTCAAATATTTTGACGTTACATGCTGTGAGAAATGTTGGCTGAATGAACAGGAGAAGTGAGGCAGTGGCACATATGCAGATATTTGCAAAGATTTGCACAACAATCCAGTTTTTGATGATGTGGGAGATTTGCCCATGGTCAGGAGGTTAAACTTTCAGGCCCTGGGAGGTTGTCAGCTAATCCCAGTGTGAGAAACAAACAATTACTCTTTGGCTCCGGGGAGATAGATTTAACTATGTGGCTTTACTTCCCACAGTTGCAGCAGAAAAGAAATCTGTTTTCAGGAGTGATATTTAATTAGCTGGATGTGGTCATACGAGCCAGTGCTGACTGTGCAGCAGAAAATGTAAATGTTTCACAAAAAGAAAAATATGAGAGCTTTCTGTCCAATCACAAAGGCTCTGTAAAATAAAACAAATAAATAAATAAAGTGTATGGACCACAGGGAAAAGTTTCACTCATTAACCTACAACTGCACTCTGGCACTAAGCGAAGGTATTACAGAATTGGTTATAAAGATAGTACAGTGTCTATTTATGGATGGACCCTTGTGTGTGTTAATAAGCAGCCTAGGCTCTGTAAACTGGGATGTAAACAAAGTTGGCCCACCATCGCAAGCAACATCCCCGTTTACAGAGCTTAGGCTGTGTATTAACACTTGATTATGTGATTTTGACAACAAACATTCTCCAGAATTGTTGACTCCACTTTTAATAAACACAAAAATAGTGCAAACAAGTAGGCCTATTGCAAGACATTGCTAGACCCCTTCCACTGGGGCACATCCTGAAGTTGAGTTCTGCTTCAGGGTTGAACATTTTTGTTTTGTACACAATTTTGTGCTTTCCTTAATCCTGTTGTTTGTCTTTAAAATACTTATCTTAACCAATCTTAGACTAATTTCAAACCCTTCATTAAAACAAGTGAGGTAATCACTGCAACTAAAATTATTTAATGGAAAAAAAAAATCTACTTTGCCCCAGAATTCTTAGAACAATCAATAATGCAGTTATTGTGCTTTAAAATAATGCCCTTGCATTTTTCTGAGAGTTTTCAGAGCCTTTAATTAATGGGCTGCCATAGTAGTCCTTTTCCTATCAAATCTTGGATGTACTGCATATAGCCTAAAAGAGGGGACATCTGTCCTGAAAGCATCAAAGGAAGCAATATGTTAGTGGTTATAGTCTATTCTCCATCCCGCACAGCAGGGGGCGCCAGCGGAGCAGCCATCAGCAGCAGCCTCCTTGAAGCAGCCTGCCCTCCTAGCGGTACAAGCGGGTACAAGGTGCGGCAGAGAAAAACACCATCGCTAGCACACAGCTAGTGCGGCTGACATTTATTTTATTTTTTTAATCCCCGTTTCTTAGCAATAGCCAACATTTGGATGTAGATATTTTGAAACTGTGATGTCTAAGTAGCTTATTAGATAGTCCAAAGTGTCAACGAGCAGCTAATCGGGAGCAGGGTCGCACTAAACATCTTTACCCTCAGCCGGAAAATCAGAGAAGCTAACGCTAGGTAGCTGATGCCAGGATAGCTAGCGGGCTAGCTTTTCACCAGTGTGCTCACGTCAAGACCTGGATTTGACCGGTTAGATTTTTATTAACCCCAACGTTACAATGGCTGATGTCGACAAGCTCAACATAGACAGTATCATCCAACGTCTTTTAGAAGGTATGGACATTTTGAAATACTGCGTATAAAACACTACTGTTGTGTCATATGCACGTTGTTGTGACATGCGCTACCACACAGGCGGCTAGCTTCAGCGTGCAAGTATCGGCATATTGTAAAATAACTAGCGATATTAGCCTGCTTTGTCATTCTTCAAGGTTAAGCGTCTTTTTTCACCCTATACATTGCCTGTTTTAAACGTGTTAGTGAACCTGAAGGACACGGAACGACGTGTAGGCTACTTGGTCCAATATACGCTGCATTTCTCGCACACAAACACTAACATTGCGCATTCCCGCGCTGTGTCTGTATGTGTGCAGCTTTTGTCCCTCACAGCCTCATCTTCGGGCTACTGTACCAGGCACCTCCACGCATTCAGCTGTTGTTTTCTATGCTGACCTTATTGTGTGTGTGTGTGTGTGTGTGTGTGTGTGTGTGTGTGTGTGTGTGTGTGTGTGTGTGTGTGTGTGTGTGTGTGTGTGTGTGTGTGTGTGTGTGTGTGTGTGTGTGTGTGTGTGTGTGTGTGTGTGTGTGTGTGTTTTCTTGGTGCAGTCAGAGGGGCAAAGCCTGGCAAGAACGTGCAGCTGCAGGAGAATGAGATCCGTGGGTTATGCCTCAAGTCCAGGGAGATCTTCCTCAGCCAACCCATCCTCCTGGAGCTGGAGGCCCCTCTCAAGATTTGTGGTAAGCAAGATCAAGTGGTGGTGGAAGTACACATACTTTGATACATGTAAGTCCGGTCTTTTTCCCTTCATGTACAATTTACTGTTGTACAATTAAAAATACTCTGCAGATGTGGCTGTTTTATGATTATCAGATTATCGTTACTCACACATTAATGTTAAAGCTGGATGAGTTGGAGCTCATTTTGTATGGGACTGGATATACATAAATCTTCATTTCTAAAGTAACTTCATTTATGAGATACTTGTAGTGGAGTAAAAGGTAGAATATATCCCAATGAATTGTAGTGGAGTAAAAGTATACAGTAGCATGAAAAGAAAACATTCAAGTAAAGTGCATTGCCCCAAACGTTAGTTAAGTACATTTCACCTCTAGCAAGATCCATATGTACATGTGCATCTGTCAGGAAAAGTATATATAGAAAGAGAATTATAAGAGGTTTGATTTTCAAATTTCACTTGGGCATCAATGGCAACCTATGACTCCAAACACAGTTCCATGTATTTCAGTTTGGTGTACTGATTTATCATTGTCCTGCAGGTGACATCCACGGGCAATACTATGACCTGCTGAGGCTGTTTGAATACGGGGGCTTCCCACCAGAGAGCAACTACCTGTTTCTGGGTGACTATGTGGACAGGGGGAAGCAGTCCCTGGAGACCATCTGTCTCCTCCTGGCCTACAAAATCAAATACCCCGAGAACTTCTTCCTGCTGAGAGGGAACCATGAGTGTGCTTCAATCAACAGAATATACGGTTTCTACGACGAGTGTGAGTGTCGAAAAAAATTATTTCCAAAGTCAAAAGCGATGCTGTTTATCAGTTTTGTTGTGAATTGTGGTAGTGATGGGTTATTTTATTCTATACTGCATTGTGTAAGTTGCCATTATTCACGGCCTTTATGGTGGAACTTTGTGCAGCTGCAGAGAAGTGTTCTTATTTCTATGTAGTGATGCTGAATTAAAATCCTTTTCTGGAACTCTTTAGGTAAAAGAAGGTACAACATCAAACTCTGGAAGACCTTCACAGATTGTTTTAACTGCCTCCCTATTTCCGCTATTGTCGATGAAAAGATCTTTTGCTGCCATGGAGGTGGGTTTTTTACTTTTCTTTTTCTTATTTCACATAAAACTGATTTGAAAATATTTTTCTCATACATTTTCTTTTTCACATACAAAAGCTGTCAGTTTTAGTTTTTTTGCAGAATTTCCAAATATCTACCTCTGACGCCAGCCCCACTCGTTTCCCCTTACGCAGTCTGTCTGTGCGTGACATCAGTGTGTTTATTTGTACTGTTATCTCACCTCTTGTTTAGGACTGTCTCCTGACCTGCAGTCCATGGAGCAGATTAGACGCATCATGCGGCCCACCGATGTTCCAGACCAGGGTCTGCTGTGTGATTTGCTGTGGTCCGATCCGGATAAGGATGTTCTGGGCTGGGGGGAGAACGACAGGGGTGTTTCATTCACCTTTGGCTCTGAAGTGGTGGCCAAGTTTCTGCACAAGCACGACCTGGATCTGATCTGCCGTGCCCATCAGGTAATCAGCATGACCTCTGCCATTACAAACAGAAAGGCAGAAAGGGGGGGACAGTGGAGATTAGCAGGCTACTACTGCACATGCCGACACATCTGACACAAAGACCGTGGGACAAACTGTGCAGAGAACTGACACACACACACTGTTTACACCTGTCAATGTTTCCCAAACCTGTCTGGCTTGTAACCCTTTAAGATAAGCCTATAACGTAATAACTGCAAATTATGTAATCGTTTTCTGTTTTTAAATTTAATAAAATCCCTATAATGTAGTCAATTGCCAACAACATAACTTTTTGCCTGTAATGTAATGGTTGAGTTAGTACATTTTTAAAACGGGCCTATAATGTAACAACCAGCTAATAAAGTTGAAGCAAAAAGTTATTACGTAACCGGTTCAGAAAGGTCATTTCATTATTTGCAATTTACTACATTATGAGCTTTGATTACAAAAGAATATAATGTAATGGGCAGTTTTTATGTTACTGACTGCTAGATGGACTTAAAGAGATACAAATATACGTTTTTGTGCTGCAGAAATAGATTTTATGCAACATTTTGTGACTGTAACTTACACTAAACAGCACATAGTTATTGGTTCAAGGAGTGTTTTTTAATTCTGTATTATTTCTCTTGCAGGTTGTTGAGGATGGTTATGAGTTTTTCGCAAAGAGGCAGCTTGTCACTTTGTTCTCAGCACCTAACTATTGTGGGGAGTTTGACAATGCGGGTGCCATGATGAGTGTGGACGAGACCCTCATGTGCTCATTTCAGGTAAGATGCCTTTCAATTATTACATAATATTAAAGAGCACCTATTATGCTTTTTCGTCTTTTCTGAACAATAAATGTTGTTACAATGTTTTATAGTCATGCTAAACGATACCAAACTGTCAAATAATGAAGTACATGTGGTCATCACAAAGGACCAAAATGTTTCTTTAGAATCTAAAATTGTGCCCGGTCAACATTTATTCAGCTGCTAATGGAAGGCACCTTCATCATAAGTGTTTGACAGAAGTTTGAAAACTACCTCATTCATTTCCAACCTTCTGTTATTCCTTTTGTAGATTTTGAAACCAGCTGAGAAGAAGAAGCCCAACGGCAGCCGTCCTGTGACTCCCCCCCGCAACATGGTCACCAAGACAGCCAAGAAATGAGTGGTGTTGGGGGGGGGACTCACTCCTCTGTTCTGCTTTCGTCTTCTGCATTTGAAGGATTGTTTAACCTTCATGCTGCCAATACTGAAAAGATATTCACACCTACCCGAAGAAAAGCAAAATATTTTGTTGTTTTGTCCACAGGGGTAAATTGATATGTCACCATGAAAACCTCAGGTGTTTTGCACTCCATTTTGCAGCTAGACTTTGCCACATAATGACTGTTCAATCAGGAAAAAAATGTAACAATACGGCTCTACTTACAGTATGCACAGGAATGCCTTGTTTTGAAGCTGTGCACAATTTTTTCCAGTTTCTTTCTTGTATTATTTGTCATATTTTCCTCACTTGTCAATAATGGGTAATAATGGCTATACAAACCAATGGGGGAAAAGTCACAAACACCTGTTTAATTGTGTAAAACTTTATTTACAAGTTTATTTACAGTCAGTGTCATAGGATATTGACTTTACACTGCATCATCACATTTTTAAACAAGTCTTGTGCTAAATTAAACGAATAAAGATGCACTCTTGTAATGTCTAAATCTTTCTAATAAACTTTGAGTGTATTTTAAGGGGGAATTTGGTGTCTGAATTTCATTTCTTCCTGAACTTTTTCGTTTTTTAAATGAATGTACATTTCAGTGCATGTTGCCTATGAAGGGGGTCCCAATCAGTCAATACCTACAAGGGGGAGACACTTTCTGGAAAAAAATGCAATTTGGCAAGAGAAATGTCTAAAACGATGTGAAAACCACAACCATATATTTATTTTAAATAATATTCCAGGCATTGGTTGTTTCCCTAGATGGTTGGCATTATGCTTCAAAAAGTTATTTTAATTTAATAATGCTTCAACAAGTTATTTTGATTTAATTTGTGCATATAAACCTGTATTTTCCCATATAACGTTCCCAAGCTAGTTTTTAACACTGAGAAAAAGATAAACGCTGACAGAAAGTGACATTACCTTATTAGGAAAAGAGGATTGCGTAACTTTGTGTGACGTCAGAGTAGTCACAAGACCCTGCTTGGCTCGCGGATCTGAGTGCGCGTGAGGCCACAGGGAGGCTCGCTCACGTCTTGTGTGTTATGTACCCATGGTTATGTAGCGTCTCACTCACTGAATTGTCACAACTGGCACCATGGCCGCGGAGAACCAGCACTACTTAAGGGTCTTTTTGTGCGGAAGAAGCTATCGCTTTGTGTGAAGAATTTCTCTCCGTTTTCACGAGTAAAGCTCCCCGAGGCTGCACTTATTACCACCAGCGGAAGGCTTTGTGCGTGGCGGCTGTTGTTGTCGGCGTTTGTCTTGCTAGCTCAACTCATAGCCCCATAGACTGTAGATCTCCAGCAGAAGCCTCGTTAGCAGCTGAGCAAGTGGACATAGTGCTCTCACATCGACGCTAAGCTAGCGGTGGGATACTGCTAGCTTGGCTGGTTCGTTCTCTGGGAGCTGGTGAGTAGGTGATGTTGTCCGTGCTGTCGTACGGGAGACTCGTTGCCAGAGCTGTCATCGGCGGACTTTCTCAGACAGACAGCCGCGACTACAGCCTGGTGACAGCGAGCTGCGGCTTCGGCAAGGATTTCCGCAAAGGTATCCTGAAGAAAGGGATGTGTTATGGGGACGACGCGTGCTTCATCGCCCGACACAGATCCGCTGACGTGTTGGGTAAGTGTCTGCTTTGTTATATAATATAATAGACTCTACATGGGACATCACTTTGTATACCACCACTGGCTGTGGGTCACTACCTTTTTTTAATCTAAAGACTTAAATACTTTTGTACGAAGGTTTTATTTACACGTGCGACCAAATGTTACAATATTATACAGTTGAGGAGGCTCATTGAGTGATTACATAGTGTTCCCACCTGTAAGGGTTTTTCCATTGTATGCTACTTGAGTATTTGTCCTTTGTTTTGTATGGATACAATGCAACACCCATCTTCTTTGTACTACACTAGGCTTGAAACTGAAACTAACACTTGACTTGAGTCACGGAGAGAAGAAGAAGAAAAAAAGAAAGTTAAATATAGGCTTTCAAATCTGCTTGATTTGAAGCCGACTGTTACACAGAGGCCTTGCATTCTACATAAACAAGCTGTCATTGAACACCTCTGCAGGGCCGAGCAGATCTTCTCACTGTACTGACGGTGTGCCGCTGGCTGCATATTACTGAGTTCATCTAAACACACTCAAGGAAACTTAGAAAGGAAGATATACTTTCTCTAAATCATGTGTTGGAGGGTTTGATTTAGTTGCAAAGTTGTGTCCCTCCACTTTGAGCAGGCCTGTGTTTGTGTTCTGGCACAGGCACACAGAGACACAGAGGTCCATCCTTGTATGGTCAGTTCTGGGAGTAACAACAAGACCAAAGTTTCCTTTCTAGGAAATATTTGGACCTGACTAAATGCTCCTATGGGAACAAAGTGCTCTTCATAACCCTCAAAGCAGAGCATGTTTTTTATCGAAAGATAGTAAAGGCTAGCAAATAAGGAGATTTTTCTGCATTTGCGGAATCGCTGAGTTTATGTTTCGAAGCTTCTTGCTTAAATATGTTATCGTGGTGGGCTTAATATGCACTTTACTGCAGTATATATAATATAATATCTAGTCAAATTGCTTATCATTTTCAGGAATAATATGACGGGTCAAATGAAGGTATGCCTTCTGTGACATTTGTTTGGTGTCTTGAACACTGTCTTTTTCCTGTACTGGATGTCCTTTTTGCATCTTAGTGAAAGTGGCCATTGTTTTTTCTTTATTGTGCAGCTGCATGACATTGTTCTTGTGACTCACAAGAGAGACACACTTGTGTAACGAGTGGAAGGAATGTCAAAAACGATTATCGGGTTTCTGAGCGTGCTTTCACGTTGGAAAGAAAAATGGTCCCCTTTTTTAATGGGATTTAAATGCAGCATTATGCACAATACTGTGCAAAGATATACAGTAGAGGGGGTTGTTGATGAACTATAATCAAGAGGAACATTTTTATGTCCAATGGTTGAACACCTGTCTTGTTTTTGTTTAGGTGTAGCAGATGGAGTAGGAGGCTGGCGGGACTATGGCGTGGACCCGTCTCAGTTTTCGGGTACACTGATGAAGACGTGTGAGAGGCTGGTGAAGGAGGGACGCTTTGTCCCCAGCAACCCTATTGGAGTCCTCACAAGCAGCTACTACGAGCTGCTGCAGAACAAAGTGCCACTGCTGGGTAAGTCAAGCCAACCAGAAAGAACACAGGCCCTGCATTCCAAATGGCATACCGTTTCTTATTACTTTTAAATACAGCTGACTTTAAAAAAGTATGTGGTTTGCATTCAGTAGGCACACAATCGGGACATATTTTACTTATTTGTAAGTGTATTAGTGGGATCTAGCTGAGGAAAATTTCCGGCTGTCCAATCAGCAAACAGAGCGAGTGGCTGAGAACGATGGCGTTGAAGTCGCGCTCCAGTTTCAGTTGAATTCTGCGTTTCTTTATACTCGGAACTCGGAGATTTCCGACTTGGTAGTTCCGAGTTCCGACCTGTCTGTGTTCCAGTGCATCTGCTCGCGACAGTATGGACGCCTACAACCTTTCTCCTCCAAATAACTAAACGTTAGGCTCTAGCAAGTTACCGTTGCCAGGTACCGGTAGATCCATAGACTACAATATGTAGTGAAGTCGGAAATTTCCGAGTTCCCAGTACAACTGAAACGCACCGTCAGAAGCCGGCTCGTGGCATACGCCACGACCAAACGTGATGCGATTGGTTGGCTGATCCAGAGTGGCACTGGACAGATCCAATAGTTTTAAACTTCAACAGACACCTGCCTCCAAGTGAGTGAACGTTTGCCAAATAGAGCAGTTCCAGACCTTCTGTACAAATGAAATGAAGTACGATGGTCTGGTTGGACCAGGCTAGCCACAGTCTCCTTACTTTCCAAATTATTTGTATTAAAGATGCCATCGTACGACTGCAGACTCTGGTAGTGTTTAAACGTTCTCTAAACAGATCCAGATCCAGGCAATGCACTCTCCTGCACGGCACAGTCCAACCTGTGCCTTGTAGAGGCAGACCATCCTTGTCAATGAAACAGTCAATCTTACATTTGGTTTGGATCTGAGCACACTATTTAGGGCTCGGCCGTTTGTTTCTGTCTGGTCCGTTGAGTGGTGGCAGGGATGGGGATTTTTACATCATGAGTCAGAGAACAGCAAGATACCATTATGAAGTCCGGGGAATGTCCCAAAGTCCTGACCTGCCCCCATGCTGTTCACTATTCCTTTCCTCCTTTGCGCCACTGCCCAAAAACAAAGTGTGCACAAACATGCCACATCGGCGAACAAACGTTATAGAAAGAGGTCTCTTAGTGTCAGTACTTTTCCAGTACTTTTTATCACATGCGCAGCAGTGGAAACAACACTGTATTGTGCTGTTCCTTCACTTGCGAAGGAAATGTTCTTGAGGCCGGCTGCAGTGTGTGTGTAATTGTAACTGCTGGAGAGAGAACAGAAGAATGGGAGTGAGTCAGAGTGTGTGAGGGGGTTTTGAGAGTTGATTCCCATAGAGCATATTTTGGTGTGCCAGATGAATCACCAGCAGGGTGTGGCTGCACGCTCTGTGCCTGCTTCACCAGCTCAGGTTTCCTCTTCACCATGTTGCTGATGGTGGAACTCCTAAACATCTTAAAACTGTGTGTATCAGGCTAACCTCATCCATTAGAGTAATTTCTTAACTGTATAGCTGTACAAAGGTCAAGAAGAAAAGTATCTTATTTCGAAAATATTACCAACAGACCTTTTTTAAAGTTAAAATGTGCCGGAAGAATACACTTCAAAAATATACATTTTTGCTAGACTTGATTTCTATTGTGATTTAGTGGTTACAATACCTTGACCCAGCTGATGATGCAGACCATATGTGCATTCTATTGTTACGATATGACCAACCTTTTGGGTGCATGTCTGTTTATGTCCACAGGTAGTAGCACGGCTTGCATAGTGGTTTTGGACCGGCAGAGACACCAGCTGCACACAGCCAACCTGGGAGACTCAGGCTTCCTGGTGGTGCGGGGAGGGGAGGTGGTCCACCGTTCAGACGAGCAGCAGCACTACTTCAACACGCCCTTCCAGCTGTCCATCGCCCCCCCGGGGGCCGAAGGGGCCGTCCTCAGTGATAGGTGAGACAGCACCTCACTACATATGTATTGGTCGGTTTGGGGTCAGCAGCGATGACATAATACAGCAGAGGCAACAATAGAGCTTAGCTGTACAACATTTAGTGGTGATTGTGTCCCTCACGTGCAGCAGTGTTTTGTGAATGTCGCAACTGTGGTGAAACAGTGTGTCGGACGGGGGCCACGTGCTGCAATGTCTTGTTGCTGTAGTGTTCCCAGCTGTAGAACAGACGTCAGTAGGGGCATTGGATGTTTGCCAAGACTTCCCTCTCACCCGGGTCAAAGTCTGTGTGGGAAAACGGAGGACTCCAGAGCCAAACCTGCACCAGCAGGCTCAGCCACCTGTTCAATCACTCAGTCTCAAAATATGCACATTTTGAGCCTCTTAAAGGTTGAGTCTGCAATATTGGAGAAGTGTATTATATTATATTATTAGTTGTCCTCCAGTATGGTGATCATACAATTGGAGCCTTCTCATAACATGGCTACAGTGGCTTGAAAAAGTATTCATACCCCTTGAACTTTTCCACATTTTGTCACGTAACAACCACACACACGTACATTTAGTGTGCTTGTTTCAGGGTGGTGTGCAGTGTGAGTTTTCCACCACACATTGCATTTTGCATTTAGGCCAAAAACTTCAATTTTGGTCTCATCTGACCAGAGCACCTTCCTCCAACCCTTGCCACAAACCATTAGGGGGACTCGGCATATTCAGATGAGACCAAACTTGAAGTTTTTGGCCTAAATGCAAAATGCAATGTGTGGTGGAAAACTGACACCCTGAACACACCATCCTCACCGTGAAACATGGTGGTGGCAGCATCATGCTGTGGGGGACCTTTTCTTCAGCATGGACAGGGAAGCTGGTCAGAGTTGATAGGAAGACGGATGGAGCCGAATAAAGGGCAGAAAAACCTGTTAGAGTATGCAAAAGACTTCAAGGAGGACTACTACCCTAAACAAACAGCCATATCTACAATGGAATGGTTTAGATCAAAGCATAGTCATGTGTTAGAATGGCCCAGTCAAAGTCCAGACCTAAATACAATTGAGAATATCTGGAAAGAATTGAAAATTGCGGTTCACAGATGCTTTCCTGAAGCTCGGGCTATTTTGCAAAGAAGAATGGGCAAAAATGTCAGTTGTTAGGTGTACAAAGCTGGTAGATACATACATACATACCAAAAAAAACTTGGAGCTGTAATTGCAGCGATAGGTGGTTCTACAACATATTGAATACTTTTGCACGCCACTGACTTTTCAGTTTTTTATTTATAAAAAAAATTGTAAATCATATTTCATTTTCATTCCACTTCACAATTATGCGCCACTTTGTGTTGATCTATCACATGAAATCCCAATAAAAGAAATGTACGTGGGTGGTTTTAACATGACAAAATGTGGAAAAGTTCAAGGGGGATGAATACTTTTTCAAGCCACTGTATAAGCCCACAGATTTTGCCTGAGCATCATCTTCATTATTAGGGTTAAAGATAAGACTTGTCAGAATGATCACTGTATAATTATCTAAAGTGTTTGTCCTTGGTGGCATCTGATAAATGGCTTTGGCTCCTGAATGTGTGAAACAATGGATGATTAATCCAAACATGTCAGCCAATTAATTTCAGTGACAGCTGCCGTCCCAAGGCACACACTGAATATGTTTCCCATTCTTCCATATCTAACTGTAGGTCCCCATAATGCATACGCAGATATATATTACAAACTCCTGGTCCTCACCTACAAAGCCCTCCACCATCTGGCCCCCCCATATCTCACTGACCTCCTCTCCCCCTATCAACCCCCTCGGGCCCTCAGATCCTCCTCAGCCAGTCTCCTCTCCACCCACACATCTAAACTCTGCAGCTTTGGTGACAGAGCTTTCTCCAGGGCAGCTCCCAGGCTCTGGAACAGCCTCCCCCAACATATCCGTGACTCTGAGTCCCTCACCATCTTCCAGTCCAAACTCAAGACCCATCTCTTCTCCTCTGCCTAGTTCACCCACCAACCCAACTCTACATGTTATTTTTGTTTGTTTATTGTTTTGTTTTTGTAAAGCGCTCTGAGTGAGAGAAGAGCGCTATATAAATAAAATGTATTATTATTATTATTATTATTATTATTATTATTATTATTATATCTTTGTATGTCTCTAATTTGCTCCTGAGAAAAGTCCTTTTTGGGAGTTAATTGCAATTTTAAGCGACATCAAACTCCCAGAAGTGGACAGGCTGTTCCTGGAAGCTTTGGCTCAGTCTCATAGTGCAATCCAGACCGGGTTGTAATAAGTAGCATTTATGTCTGGCCAGGCAGGGTGAGGAGGGTATCTTCCAAGAAGTGAACCTGACACTGTCACACTGTATTTCTAGCACCCACCATCCTAATGCCAGCAACTTTTATTTTACCCGAGTGTCCCTTCCAAAACCCCCATGTGATGATTCCATGAATTTATCCTCATCCCGCACGTGGTTACCTTCCTGTAGCCAGGGTGGAATATTAGTAGCAATTGGGAGTCTAGGTTTCATAGCTTGTCAGTACATTTTCCCACCGGTTTGAGTAATGTGCTCTAATCAGGAGGAGAGGCTGTGTCAAAAAGGATTAAGATTAATCTTTCAGCTCAGATGCGACAGGTGCATTCCTGTGCTTGGGTGTAAAGGAAATGAGAATAAGCTCAAATTGGACAATTTAAAGGTAGAGTCAGCGATTATGGAGAATGTATGTTGTAATTCACTTCTCCTCGCGATCCACTACTTGTACCTGTAAAAGGGCGTGTTGCTAGCTAGAGTGGGGCCCCTATGTTTAAGGAGCCTAGGCTGTGAATTAACACCGGATTTCTTTTCAGTGCGCACTCAGTAAGGACAGTTAGCGGATTGTGATGAGATATTGACTGATTTTTTTTTTTTTTAAGTGATTTGTCAACAAGCATTTCCAGAATTGCCTACTCCACCTTTAACATGGTCATGACCATGCTACTGTTTGTTGGATTCTGAATAACCAAAATTCTCTGCCTGACTTTACTGCGTCTGTGCCCGCAGTCCTGACGCGGCAGACAGCTCTTCCTTCGATGTCCAGCTCGGTGACATCATTCTCACTGCCACCGACGGGCTCTTTGACAACATGCCAGACTACATGATCCTGCAAGAGCTGAAGAAACTGAAGGTGAGTCACACTGAGGCCATAAAGGGTTGCTGATGGGAGTGGAACCACAGATATGCCTGCAATGCAAACTTCATGTCTTTGTTTTTGCTCCTAAGAGTGCAAACTATGAGAGCGTCCAGCAGACGGCACGGAGCATCGCAGAGCAGGCCCACGTTCTGGCGTACGACCCAAACTACATGTCGCCTTTTGCACAGTTTGCCTGTGACAACGGCCTGAATGTAAGAGGTATGTGTCTCAGTTCTACTCAAAACCAAATGACAACCGAAGCTAGAAGCTACCAGGTGAACATTAGCATGGGATTGAAAATGTTTTTTTATAGGTTGACTTTAATTATTTTCACTCAGCACCATCATAAAATACACTGTTGTTGTCTGTGCAGGAGGAAAGCCAGATGACATCACAGTTCTGCTGTCCATAGTGGCAGAATACACTGACTAGAGCCTGTGTGGAGCTGTTGCCTCTGCAGGTGATGGGACTGCTTTGATTCCTGCTGGCCAGGACCAATAACTGATGTTGGATGCTTCTCCCAGCATGCACTCGCTCTACTCTGCCTCATCCACTCGGTTCACCATCAGTCACTTCTCCCCTTAACAAGCCCACTACTCTGGACATACATCAGAGGGGCTGCACAGAGACGAGCAGAGGCCTGAAACACCTTCTAGGCCAGGCTGCTGTCATCCAGTACTCACTTGATAATCCCCACCGCCAAGGATAAGCTGTCATTCGACACGTTGGAGCTGAGGATCCTGTATGGTTGGATAGGCAGGAAAAAGGTTGAGATTCAGAGAGGGAAGGCAGATGTAGCCAAATGCCCTACACTGGGCTGCTGGAATAGAAAGTCCGCTCCATCAGTAGTGTCAAGAAGGGAACTGCACAGGAAATGGCAGCATTAGGGCTCAATAAATGGGCTGCCTTGTGCAAGCAGATGTTCCTAATGATAATGGTGGTTAAAAAACCTTTGTCAAAGGGACTGAGGGACCCTGTATGTGGGTTGATATATACATATGATACATATGTTTGATAGCAGGATGTGACAGGTTTGCTGTTCTGGGATGTTTTGTGAAATGTTTGCGCATATATGCCAAATTGACAGTTAAACAAAAGTGGTTAGTTTCTTGGCAGGGTGATCAATAAAAGCTGCAGCTGCCTTTTTCATACCAGTGAAGTTCAAATCTTGCAAACATTTTGTTTTACTTCATGGCTGTTGGGATGAGGATTTTTTTATAGGTCAAAAGCCTCGCCTGACATATATTGTGTCAAACCGATGCCCTCCCTTTAATCTCCCAGCTGCTGCTGAAGCCTCGTTTGTGATTACATTTAATGTGTCCATGAATGTGTGTGTGGGTGTTATGAAAGCACTCATGCTTTGAAATGTGTAATTAGTGTTTATTGAATGGATGTGAAGGCTATAGACCTCTCCATATCCACTGGGCTGAAATGGTCTGACAGCCTTAAACGCACAACGCTTAAGAAGCATATCTGAAAAAAGCTCAACACAGTGGAAATTTGTCAGGTGACCAAATGTATTTTGTAACTTCTTTGTTTAGTGGGATTGTCGAGTTCTTTGGACTGATCATGGCATTAGAGAAGCTTTAGAAACTTGTTCTCAATCAGCGTTCCCTTCTCTTTTCTCTCCTGCTAATTGGCACATTTATAAGTCAAGCCACTGCCGGTTTAATTTGAAAAATGGTCGTCATGTTTCAATTACATCAATACAGATACAGATGTGCACTCTGTAATACCCATTTGTTAATGTAATCCATATTTTGGTTGATGTTAGGAGGATGTACCACTGCCTTGTATCAGATGTTGTTGATACTGGCATACGTTGAATACAAAGCCTGAAACTATTAAGCTTTGGAGTTAAAACAGCTTTCCCATCATGCCATGCAGTTTCAACTCCAGGAATACTAACCTTTTTTTCTGAAATCTGCATTTCTGCAGACAGTCAGGAGCTTGGGAATAGTGATAAAGCCATTACAGGCTAAGAGAATCCTCCCTGTCCATCTTTAGATAACTGTTCACAATCCACACGCTCTAATATGGAGTGTTTTCCTACTTAATCTGACAAGATCACACTTGAAGACGTCAGTGGTCATTTATAAATAGAGCTGATCGGCATGGAAGAGCAGATTTAGGCAGATGTTAAAGCACTGAAGACAATCTAAGCAGCCTTAACAATATGACAAAGCAATTCTACCAGTCAGACGGTACAGCCACTGTTAGCTATGTGGTTACTGCTTCCTGACTCATCCTTGCCCTGACACTCTTCCCTGTTGTCACATCTTCCTCTTCCACACACTTTGTTACAACCAGAGCATGTGTCAATATATATTTTGGATGTCAAGTTCAATGCAGATCTAAGCTCTCTTACAAAACATTTTCAAATCTGTACAATATTTAAATAAAGAATATAGTATTTATTATCCTGTTGTAGTTGATGACTATGTGCATACACCTGCCGTTGTATTAAGATCAGAACTGTATCTGTCACATTTGAGGTTTTGAACAATACATTGCAGAGGCTTTCTCTTTAGCGCAGGCTGCATTTTCTAAGACATCATCACATTTAGCTCTGTGGGCAATGTTTTACATTGTACAGCACTGAACTCAGGACGGCAAAATAAAATGTAAAGAGAACACCTTGCACAACTTGTGTGTGTGTACTCCCTCATTCCTCAGACGTTGAGCATACCAAGAGTTACCATCACAAACCGGTGTGGCACCTTCAAGCTGAAGAAATGTTCTCACCGAAAAGCCCAAACATTCTATCTTGACTCGCTAAGACATGTATTTCTCACACCGAAAATGCAAAAACAAATTGATATTCTTTTATAAATAATGATAATAAATACCTTCTTTAGAATTTCCAAAGAACATTGAACAATTAGCAGTTGAACAATTTAAACTAGCAATGCAATGTTCAAGCTATAAATAACATGCTTAAAACTGACTTCAAATACAACTTACATTTAAATATCAATTCATTATTAATAACATCCTATCTTTGTGAATAGTGGTGAATGTTGTTGCCTACTTTTGGCAGCGTCACAGACAAGTCAAGATGAGAAACCAATGGCGTGTAACAGCTCCTTATCTCAGAGTGAAGGGCTTGCTGTGTAGTCTTCCTCCATGTTCTCCTCCTCGTCACTGTAACATGCCAGAACAGGCAGTCTGGCATCAGTCTCCTGCTCTGAGGACAGGGCCTTGAACAGGAGGGAACAGACCTACAGGGAACCAGACAAAAACACCTCAGTGGACAATTATAAGTATAAGTATGACACAATTATATTCAACTTTTGGGGTTAAATAAAAATAGAAGATTCCCAGACCAAAACATTCAAAAATAAAAATACAAGTGAAAAAAGAGTTTGGGGTTTGACTGAGAATCAAACAAAAAGTTAAGATTCATCATGGTGACAGAATAAATCTCTCACACTTGTGCTGTGTTCCATTTCCAATACCCGTACTTCCTTGCTATTTAGTATGTTAGAAAAAGATTTAGACAGTCCCAATACATGTGGTCAGATGCAGCATGCTGAAAAATACCTGGATGCCCTACTCGTGAATATCTGGTTGTAATTTTTTGTGTGATGACCAGCATGCTTTTTGGCGATTCTGACCCACAATCCTCTACGCACATGAAGTTACATTGTCACATTGAAGGGGCCAATGTGGAATTCCCATTATAAATTGTGAACCAACAGGAAGTGGTTGTTACCGATGAGGCAGGAGTGGTGTTGGCACTGGCATTGGGTGCAGTGAGTCCGTTAGGGTGTTCAGCCTGAGAGAGAAGCAGCATCAGAGCAGCTGGGTCCACTATAGGGCTGCCCTGGCTGGATGCTATCATCTCCGTCAGAGTAGATATATCATGAGTAATCCTGTTGTCTGCTTCACAGGAACCCACAGGTACAACATCTGCACACCTGAGAACACACAAACACAACACACTTATCTCTCTTCGGCAAGCTGTTTTTTTCTAGGGCTAATGATCAGTTCCTGAGCAGATAACTTAAATGTAATTATCAAGTTCGCCTAAATGAACCTTTTGGGATTAGTTCCTGAGCAGGCAAACAGTAAAATGTAACTCTCCAGCCTGTGGATAATCAGATCTGTCTGATGGAGGGAGTGGAGATAGTGTCAAGGCTGTGAGATGGATCATTAAGGGTTAGGTTAGATACACAAAGGCTAGAGAGAACATTTCACACAACACACAACAACACGCTGAAAATACAGCAACAAACTCTGATAGGAAACATGTTGTTTCTGGGGACCATTTAAAGGTATTGACTTTATATCAAATTCTCTGTTGCCTTTGATAATACAATTGTGTTTTTTTTCTCCAGCAAACATTGCATTTACAATGAAATTAATATTTAAACTGTACTAAGAACAATGAGCCAGTGTCTAAATTACATATTTAATAAGCAAGATGTGAAGTTTTTATTCTGAAACTAAAACTATTAAGAAGAACAACCAGAGTAATAAACCTTTATATGCCCTTTTAATTATCAACTTAAGGAGTTAGACAGCTGAGTTTGAAATACTCTTTGAAATAATTTTTGAATACCGAAAGTGGACTAAAGCAATGCGTGAGGCAGTAGACAGCAAAACAAAACTTGTGCATGGCTCTTTAATTGTACTTCAAAAGGCCCCTGAGGCAGCAGTCAAGCAAGTTATTTTATGAGCTTGCCACAAATATTGAAAATGTACTGCATATGTGAACAAAAAGCCAGAATGATTACTGTCTGAACAGAGCAAGTACGAGTTGAAGTAAGTTAAAGGTGAAGTTAGCAACTCTGGAGAATGCCTGTTATTAAAATCACTTTTTTGTCAAAATCAGTGGATATCTCCTCATGATCTGCTACCTGTCCGTAATGTGTGCGCTGAAAGAAAATCCAGCGTTAATAAAACTCAAGGGGCATTTCAAATACCACTGCACGCAATTAGATAGCACTACGACCAATCAGAGCAATGAACAAAGTGACGTATTAAGCCCTGTTCGTTAAGCGAACTGGTGAATTATACTTTTGCCATGGTCGGTCGGCAACAGAAAATTCTTCTTTGTTGTTAATGAAAAATGTAAGTGCTGTCTTCCAAATCGATAAGTGTCAAGTCCAAAGCCTTTTCAAACTCAAACAACGTATCCGCGTCCATCTTTGTTGTTTACTGTCACAGCTTTGAAGGCGCATGCACAGCATTGTCTTTATGCGGTTACAAAAGCCCCAGAGCCCCATACATAGGTACCAGAGCTACAAATGACCCAGATGTTCAACACTACAGCCGAGACAGGTGTGACAAGTTGAGCCTTCCCAAGACAGAGGCTGTGTTCGGAAAGCCATACTAGCGTCCTACATCCTACATACTCACCATCTATATACTGCATACTGTCTACTCAAAGATCGATTGTGTATGCGAGGTGCGTCGAAACGTTTTCTGTTGAAGTATACTCCAGCAATTTAGAATTTCTTCTTCTTCTTATAAGATTCAGGCAGTTAAGACGCTGTTTAGCGTATAACCGCCCTCTACAGGTTAGATATTGAACTAGATTTTTACAGTCCTGTGTTCATCATCTGTGTTTTAGACCTCTTGTTTTATAATTATGTTTTGAGGCGGAGGATCCCTCCGACGCTCTCTGTCCGGCTCATCACAGCACTCAGCTGTCTGTGAGTTGAGCTGGACGAGCCGCGGTGTGTGGAACAGCGATCTGTCCTGATCTCTCTCCACTATCAGACTCACATCACTCATTTCACTTAGTAACTCTAATGTTGTTAGGTATTTATCTTCATCTCTTATCTATTGTAAGAGTTTATGAATGACTGCACGTACAGTTGTCAGATGGCGGACCCCAAACAATGTCGTTGCCTAGCAACTTGCTCGAAAATATTTCATTTTCCTGTGGGGTAGAATTGACCCAATGCATTGTGGGGCGGTTGAGGAGGAAAAGTATACAATCGATTCATACCCAAAATCTTCCCGGAAGTTAGTACTCATCTGGGAATTTCTCACATACCCAAACTCGCATACCCAACCGTCACATACTCAAATTGAAGTCAAAATGAGTATGAGTAGGCCGTTAGTATGGCTTTCCGAACACAGCCAGAGTGTGTTAGCACAGCAGCCTGGGGACACTAGCAGGACAGACAAGCCGGCTAGCAGAGCACAGACCAGACCAGACGAGGGGATTACAGACTATCACACTGACAGGCTCCTGACCTCAGCCATATGTCCGGGGCTTGCCCTATTTATCTAGACACAAGGCTTGTTGCTGTAACACTATGCCCTCTTAGGGAGACTCAAAACAGCCAATGAGGGCAAAACTTCCCTGACCGAGTGTGCCAGGAGAGAAGCTCAGGTAGAACCCTGTGGAAAGATTCCTGTCACTGCAGTTCAGAGAAAATGGGCCTACAATGATTTCAGTTGTTTCTGGTCAAAATAACAAGGAAATTATTCTCACACTTAACTGTGTGATTGTGCTGTGGGTATAACAGAGCCCAGACATGCTAAAAAAGCAGTTGGACTGGAGTTTGTCACCTGGGTGTGGAAGGGGCCAGGGTCTGTACAGGCTGAGAGGGGCCCCCGCTGTCAGAGTCCATCAGTGTAGCCAGCACCACAGTGGCCTCAAGTACCATGTCCTCCACAGAGAAGCACACAGGCCTGCAAACAACATCGGTGACACACACTGATAAATATCTAATCCCATTACATTATCTCTTCTTTTTAAATATGTTTAAATAGCTTTCACTGATTTACCAGAAAATAGAAAAAGACTCACCATAACTTGTTACTTGGTAACACAGATGGTAATATATTCAGCCACACACAAATAGTTTATTACATTTTGAGGTTGTCTGGTTTGTAGTGTCTGTGCCTAAGCACTGACGTTGGTCCTCGTCAGATGAGACACGAATGCTACTCAAGCTAATCATGATGACAAAGAGACTCACTTTCCTGCAGCCCCGCAGTGCACCGACACCGGAAGGCAATGTGACTCTGCAAACGACAGCAAACCCTGGAAAAAACAACACAGGTCAAATAAAAACCCTGAGAGATAGGTTTGTAGCAGTTCATTTTGAGAGGAGTGTCATGGGATGTTTACAATAAACGGGCTAAAGAAAAGTATCAACTCTCAAGTTAATTGAGGATGACTCAAACTTAAAGCCTGGCTTCTAATCCATTCAAACCCGATTTTCCAAAAGCGACAAGAATAAGACTAGGCTGGTTAATGAGGAAGTTCACAGCGGGTTGCCCGAGAAACATTCCAAGACATTTTGGACAAGAGCTGGGACTGTTGATGGAGGTTAAGTCGTATTAACTGGACTAGCACAAGGACTCTTCATTGAAATTTACAAATGGCCAACCCAGTCCATTTCCTTTGTTTTCTAAGCCAAAACAGAGGAAAAAAACTGGGGTGTGCTTACATGTACACTGAAACAAACCTCTTTTTGTTTTGCTGCTACTCAAAATATAAACTGTTTAAGATCAGCCTTAAATGCAAACACATTCCCTGTTCCCACTGGCTTGAAAATATACATTTCATAACAAAGCATGAGGCTTGTAGCCAATCATTTCTGCAACTCGACCTCCTCAACTCAATAATTTTTACTATGTATTGGTATAATATGCATCACTTAGGTCACACTGTCTTTGCTATAAAGATCAGTCACAGGACTAAGGGGAAAGTTCACATGGAAATGATACAGACGCCTGAGGACATTCAAGTATTCAGATTACAGCACCAGAAATATGACCTCTTAAGACATGAAGGGATCCCGCTGAACCAGACACACACACATACTCTGGACTTCAGCCAGTCACACTCACTCACACACACTCACACACACACACACACACACGTTCTCTGGACATACTCACACACAAACACACACACACACACAAAGTTACACACATATATTGTAAGGGGACAGGTTAATGGCTCCAAAAATAACTGTTACCCTTAACTCCTTCAGACAGAAGGTTATGTCCGAGTCCACTCCGACCTGAAAGTACTCAAACTCGTCCGGGTGTAAGGACATCTCGGTGTACATAATTTTCATGCGATCTGTGACGGTACACAAAGTAGATCCATGTCAAAAAGTCTCTGCAGTGCACAAAATGTTTAGTGTTTGTAGAATGAAATATATCACCAAATAGTAAGGTAAGCCTACCATTTGTCCCCTCGTAGTAATTTCTCAGACCGACTCTCAGAGGAGTCATGGACAGAGTGATTTCCTCCTGGGACACTGGGAAATGCATCACCATATCACCCAGAAGCCTGTACAGGTAGAACAACATAAATGCAAACACACACAGAAATAACATAAGCACTAAGCAGAAAGCCTAAGAAAACGTACCGTACTTTGTGTATTAATGTTTACTTCCTTGTCAAACCTGTTAATAAAACTGAGTGTGTCGCATGGAACTGAGTGTGTGCTTTTAGTGGAATTATTTGACTGCTGCCAGCAGTCAGCTGAGAGCACAAAATAGAATGGACACCCATTGACTCTCCATTAAATACAGTTGACTGCTGGATCCAGCTGGCAGCTACCATACACCTTAAAGTTGGAGTCACCAATTCTGGATAAAGCTTGTTGTCAAAAACAGTGAATATCTACTCACGATCGGGTATCTGCCCGTACGTACTGTGTGTGCACTGGGGAAAAAATCTGGTGTTAATACACAGCTCTGTAAACTGGTATGTAACAAAGGGTATGTAAAAGGGTCCAACCGTAGCTGGAAACATATCCCGTTTACAGAGCCTAGGCTTTTTATTGACTGTTTTTGGAATAAAGTGATTTTAACAACAAGCATCCTCTAGAATTACTGACTCCTTCTTTCACAGTATATCCACTTTCCATACAAGGAAAAGGTTAAGTTGGAATTTCAAAGCCTTAAGATAACCATGGTTTATCTTTTCTTAAAAAAAACACAGAATATGTAATAGAAAGTTGAGGTTCTAACTGGATAACAGAACAGTGTGCTGCTAACCTGGCAGGAGCCTTCAGCACATTGGGGCAGAGGTGTGTGGCAAACACTGCCTGCAGGGCCTCACTTTCCTGGTAGCGCAGGTTGTGGGTTTTAGTGATGCCTGTCACAAAAAGCAAACGGTACATTTGGATCATACTGCCACCATGTGCTGACAACACGCAATGCAGTATCTCACAGCACGGTGCCAACAGAGGGTTTAAAATATCATGTAGCCTACCATGCCTGCAAAAAAACTGGACCATCACTCGGTCAGTGGGAGTGCCGATTGATATCTGACATCGTTCCACGTTACGCTCAATGGAGGTCAAGCACCGGAAAAGAGGAAAAACAGACTGACAAACAAAGGAATATGTCTTAGACCAACATGCACATTAGGCCTTCACTTTAAAAATAATAATTAAATAGCTTTGTCTCATATCCATTTGATTATCACCATTGATATATTAATATTATTATTGTTGCTTTGGTTTTGATTATTGCTATCGTTGTTGAATTTGTTGCCATTATCACGTTTGTGCCTAGTGGGTTTTTTTTTCGTTACACTTCCACGGTTGTCTCCTATTTCCTGAAAAGTGTGGTATTTGTTATATTTGATATACCTTCATGAGCAGTTTGCATTTGATGGTTTCGCTGCCCTGCACTGACGACGACCCTAGGCTGTAGTGCTTGAAGAACATCGGCGAGAAGAGGAAGCAGGCATACGCAGAATGGGCTGAATTGACCGATCTCAGGGCCAGCTTTAAGACAGAGAGAGGGGGAGAGTTACAGACATGAGAGATTTTCACGATTATTATGTCTCATATAAAGTTTCACTAAGTTATTTCTAAAACCATTATTTTATTTTATTTTAAATGTGTTAATAGTAATAATTCAAGTTTACTATTTTATGTACAATATTATTTTATTATTTCATATATATTTATGTACATATTATTATTTGTAATATTATTATTGCTTTGGCAATACTTGTTTTCCACAATAGCCATGCCAAAAAGCTTTTTCAATGGAATTATTAGAGCGAAAGAGAAAGAGAGAGAAAGGATCCTACTGATCATTACCTGTTCGGAGAAATTAGGTAACAGTGGCATATGGAGAGGACTCAAACATTCACCTCGTGTAAAATGATATTAATTCGATTTTATTGTTTTACATCGGCTATATTAAAGAGAGAAGGATGATAACACTAGAAGGATGATAACACTATTGGGCCTACTATCTGAGAGTCTGAATTCCTGGATACTCCCCTGGTTAAGGTCAAGAAATATTCGAATATGGTGTTGCTCACCCCTTTGACCATGGGATCCAACCACAGCTCGTCTCCAATCCGCGACAAGGCATGAATAGCCTTTCCAAACGCTGCAACAAACAACGGTGTCACCACAGTTCACGGTGTTCTTTACGTGTTTGTTTCTATAACTTAAGCTAGCCTTTTCTTTCAATAAAAAGTCACAAACTCTGGCGGAAATCACCTGAAAAAATATGGCATCACTTGTGCAGTGGCTAATAAAGCTAGATAGGTCAATTAAGCTAAATTAAGCTAGCGTCGCCTCCTGAAAATAAAGGCTAAATTAATAGTTTGCAAGCCTCATATTCCACAACATATACGAGTTAAAGTTTAATTTAAAATGTTTATTTTCAGTACAGCGAATTTAACTTGAGTTATATTGAATTTGTCTACTAATTTACTACCTTTTACACAATTCCCTTCAAGAAGACAGTTCATAGTTGCTGATGACAGTGCGGTAATTGTTCAACTGCTCACGAGCTCGCGGGACCACAGTCAATGCGCGCGCGGGACACGCGCAAAGTGCGCACGCAGCTGATGCTGACCATGATGCTGACACACAGTAGGTGCTACCGGGTGCTACTGCTAATAATAAGCTTAGCAAAATCAATAAATACAGTGATGTCATCATAACGGTGAAGTTTGCCTGAAGGGAAGATGTGACATTTATTCATTTCACTAGACAAAATGGGACAGTTACCTTGTCACTCACACAGTTATTGGAGTAGGCTAGTTAAGAGAAAACAGAGCAATAAGAAAAACAGAAAATTGATGGCAGAATATTTAATTCACTAAGCTACATCATCATGTTAAATTTAAACAAATCAATAATCATATTGATAATAGCTACCAACAGTAAATTATGGAATATAGCTTTTTTAGAGGAAAAATAGACCTAGTCCTAAATACACTTTTTAATTGATAAAGCCCAAATTTCATTTCATTTAAAAAATATGTATTTGAGGATAAGCCCCTTGAGATACAGCATCTCGTTTTGGAGTGGGTCCTCAGAAAAACATACAGTGACTACAATATACAAAACTAAATATTAAAGACAAACACATACATACAGTAGGCCTACATATAATCACATAATTCCCCCAAAAATAGCAACAATAACAAACAAAAAAGTACTTTACAAGCAAATAAGTCTTGAAGCTTTGTAAATAAGTGATTGCTCTGAGTGATAAATAATAGCCTATAGCCTATAATTGGGGAAATTATTTATATAGGCTATAATCAAGTATATCAGGGACAACAGAATATCCCATTTAAAATAGTTTAATGTATATTTGATAATAGTGTAATTGAGAATATACAATAGGCCTACACTTCATGACTACTAGATTTTCAACAGAAATAATAACATGCAAATATATTTACAACTCTTAATGCAAAGTGCTTCTGTTCTGTGTTTAGGTCTCTGTGTGAAACTATGACTGCAGAAAATGTATGTTTTAAAATGTGTTCAATGCAACTTCAGGTTCATAAACAAAAACACTTACAGTGAGGTAGGCCTATGGTTAACACAATTTGCCATAATATTTGTTTGTAATTTTTGGGAGTATGACATCAGGATTGGCTGCAGTGCTTTTGCTTTTCCTCTGTCCGTGTGGCTTTGCCTTGGTCACATCCTTCTCTGTATCCTTGGTGAACCTGCTCTGTTCTTTATGCTGATAGTCTCCATGCCTCCTCCTGCAGGTGGGATTCTGACCTATAGGAGACACAAAACACAGCATGGGAGGGATGGTAGAGTTCAAAGTGTATTAGACAATAAGTGATTTGGATAAGCACCTGATCGGACACATGTGTGCAGCACGTTGAGATAGTGCTGCTTCATCTGCTGCCTCATGTGTGCTGTGCTGTACACGTTAGCTATACTGCAAAGGTAGCGTCTCTGTCCAGTTGTGAGGTCTGGGTGCTGAGGATGATAGGAGTTATTTGATTATGCATGGGATTTTTATTATTATAATTTTCTCATTTAAACAATCAGTGGAGGCCCTGGGAAAGTTTTGTGTGCGCTTCATTTAGCGGAGAATATCTCAACTGTTATAGACTAATATGACCCCATTGAACAACGTGGGATGTGTGAAAAAATCTCTATCCGGGGCGAAAGTCCTGAAAATGACCACAACAGGTTACACTAGTATCACACTACGTGGTGAATGGGACTTTTTTTCTTCCTGTATAGATATCCTCATACTTTTTTACCAGATTAATCTTCATATTAAGAGAAATACTTTTTGTATTACACTTTGTCTAAAAAATTATATCTCATTAAATATGCCTACATATAAACCCTTTAGTAGAAGTCCTGGATACGATTTGTATGCACTTCATTTAGCGAAGAACATCTCAACTGTTATAGACTAATATGACCCCAGTGAACAACTCGGGATGTGTGACAAAACCTCTACCCGGGACGAAAGTCCTGAAAATTAGATACTTTTTGTATTACACTTAGTCTAAAACACTTTAACATAATATGCAAATTAGGCAATATCTCATTCAATATGCGTACATACAGTACGTAATAGGTTGACAGTGTTTTTGCCATTTTCATTATATATCAAATCAGAATGGTTACACTCTTCTCCTTATACTCTTTGTCATTGTGAACATTGTGATCCCCTCAGTAAATCTGTAACTTCAAGGGTTTATATGTACGCATATTTATTGTTTATTATGTATCCCCATTAGTTGACGCAGAAGCGGCAGACTAGTCTTCCTGGGGTCTTAATGAGATATTGGCTGATTTGCATATTTTATTAATTTTTTTAGACAAAGTATAATACAAAAGGTATTTCTCTTAATATGAAGATTAATCTGGTAAAAAAGTATGAGGATATCTATAAAGAAAAAAAAAGTCCCATTCACTACATAATGTGATACTAGTGTAACCTGGTGTGGTCATTTTCAGGACTTGTCCCGGGTAGAGATTTTGGCACACATGTTGTTCACTGGGGTCATATTAGTCTATAACAGTTGAGATATTCTTCGCTAAATGAAGTGCATACAAATCATATCCAGGACTTCTACTAAAGGGTTTATATGTGCTACGCATTTTTTATGAGATATTGCCTAATTTGCATATTGTATTACATTTTTTAGACAAAGTGTAATACAAAAAGTATTTCTCTTAATATGAAGATTAATCTGGTAAAAAAGTATGAGGATATCTATAAAGGAAAAAAAAGTCCCATTCACCACGTAGTGTGATACTAGTGTAACCTGTTGTGATCATTTTCAGGACTATCGTCCCGGGTAGAGATTTTGTCACACATCCCACGTTGTTCACTGGGGTCATATTAGTCTATAACAGTTGATATATTCTCCGCTAAATGAAGCGCATACAAAACTTTCCCAGGACCTAGACTAAATCTCAAAGTAGGCCTTTGCAAAAAAAATAAAAAATGAACTTGTGTTCCAGCGTAATGTGGTTACCTGTAAGAAGGGTGCAGACATCAGGGACTTGGGAATGTGTATTGTCTTCATGTGCTGGCCGCCGCCTGCAGACATACTGATGTGTTCTCCTCTGTACATCTCCCTCACTTGATGACTACGTAGACATTCAAGGCCTGCCAAAGACAACATGTATGAAGATGCCTTATTTACAAGAATTACGATAACCTGTAGTGTTATCGACATTCAGATATTTTTTTAGTTTCTTGGTTGTGCATCCACTGGGGTTTAAATTTCTGGCACATGAATTTATTTTAGACAGACAGAAACAGTAAATAATAGAAGAAGAATTACAACATAAGACATGCAGGAAAATAAGAGACCGACAACATGGCACTAGTGTGTTGTGTGTTTTGCTTAGGGCTGCTATGGCTGCAGGCACCAGGTTTTTGCCCCAGCAAGCCCTTCTGCACCTTACTACATTACATTTGCAATCTGCGTACTTTTTACTCCACATCTATTTGCCAGATATAGTTAGTTGTTACATAGGTTTTAGCAATATGTTATAAACTATCCAACAGTATATTAAGTAGTTCAAATTAGTTCCACTCTGACAAGCTACAATGGTGAAACACTGCTTACATGTTATGTCTTTAATTGTAGGCCAATAATGTAATATAGTGTTCAAAAATATAAGTCACAAAGGAGCAATTCTGCAAAGACAAGTCATTGACTATTGATACTTATAATTAGCTTAAAGGCTTGTACTTTTGAACTCTAACTTATGTTAAATTTAGAATGCAGGGCAGAATTTTACTTGTATTAAGCTGAAGTAATGTGTTTTTCTTTTTACACAAGTTAAAGATCTGAATAATTTACCACTTTAAATAACGTAAGCCATAAACCCATTCCCCCCCCCCCCCAAGGCCGAGAGGTTTAGTTGAGTCAGCAACTAGGAAGCAAACATTGTCAATTATATTTGACATTTGAGTTTTTGTTGAAACAATCTATTTTGTAATTTAATTATGAATACAGGTTTATTCATTCTAGTAAGGCTTTTAAAGGGATATTTGACTCACCGTCTGTGCATCCCTTTTCAGATTCTGCAGACCTAAAATTCAAGAATCTCAGTTGAAAAACACATTTCTATCAAATAAAATATATCTTTAAAAAAAAAGGTATAAATCCACGACTGACATCCATCCCTCAAAATGTCTTTTATCATTCACTCATTGTCATCTTACCTCATGAAGATGTGACCGCCTCCATTTTTTAACAGGTTTTCTTTTTTCAGCTGCTCGACAAATGTAACCCGCTTTCTCATGGTAACTTAAAATCCCAGAATTTTTCCCGTTAATATGTCAGAGAGGTCGCTAGCATCTTTATGAGCTCAGTATGTGTTGCAGCCAGCAGAGGCTATTAGTGTGAAATGAAGCCAGCCCCTGAAATGTGACACCGCTCTCATGGCTCCAATTACAGAGCAGAGGTCTAATACACTTGAACCCTGAGCGTGTTCTCATCTAAAATGTAAAACACAAACAAAATTAAAAGCCAATCTGTTTACACACTTTATTAAGCATCATGTCCAATATACATTGCATCGACATAAAATGGGGGGGAAAAAATAAAACAAAACAAATTAATGGCGTTAGGGTGGATTACCTGGACACACCATTTTTTCAGGGCGTATTGCTTAATGACATTTCAAACGCACCGAATCTGTGCAAATACAGTGAACACCGGTCAGAGGAGGAGGTCATGGTAGGTTAGAAAATTCTGACTTCAAAAAGGTAATGTCAACAGCAGTTTAGGTGATCATCAAGTCTACAGAAATCTACTAACTGTACACATCACATTCACCCAGAATGTACTAACAATGGTGTCATATATCTAAAAACGTATCCAGCTCCTTCAAAACCTGATTGCATGCGCCAAAAATATGGTTAGCTATTTTCCAATGTCAAGTCACAGATCAATCATGTATAACATAATTCCAGATAGATTTCATCATGGCTTTTAATAGTCAGTAACACCGTCAATGAAAGTGAGCAAAAGCCAATGGTTTTCCAGACTCCACCCAAAACACGACTGTGTATATTCTTCAAAACAGAAAAACTTAGACGCGGGATTGTGTTAATTCGCCCATCAGAACACTTCTCTAGACTTTACCAAGTGGTGACTTAACTTCAAGTATCTATTCAGAATTGCAACACAAATTCAATCATTAAGTTAAAAGGTGATAAATATTATCCAAGAATGCACCAATCAAAAACGCAAGATGTTCATAGAATAGTATCAACCATCTGCCCAAAGTCTTTCAAAGTCTAAATCCACCAATGAATCTTTTAGACACATATTAATCGAAACCAAATGTGCCAAAGTTAGAACGACTAACCTAATTCTACTCAAAGAGACCAGAACATTTCCCTATGTTCACGGATTAAGGACTCAAACAACCATGATCCAAATGGGTTATCCTTTGAAATTGAGGTAAACCCAGGTGCCACTTTACCAGCACACACGTGGAATTATCACAGTTTAGGCTATTTTCACAGGCTGGCTGTCCATGATTTATAATTTCTTTATAAGAAGACATTACTAGTTGATAAATCATTGATATTTTCTTTGACCACAAGGGCCACGTGTGAAGGAATAGGGTCAGGAATATTAGAGATTTATTTTACGGATTGCTCATCGAGACTCTAATGGAAAGGTGATGCCGAGAAGTTGGCGCCAACCTTCTGTTACCATTAGCTATGCTTGTGCGAGTCAATGCATTAGAAAAACAATGACTCTCAAATCACTGAGTAAGCCATTCCATTTACATCTACACAGCTAGCAACAAAGACATAACAGAGCTGTTTGAGGGGGTCATGCAGGGTTTGAGAGTCATGGTTTCAGACCATAGACATACACTGGCGTAAGAAGGAGATGCTAACAGGAGGCTGTTTCTCAGAAAAAAAATAAAAGAAGTTCTCAGCCAGACCCTCCAGATAACAAGCAGACTGTGAGGAAGTGAAGCCAACAAAAGGCAACAGTGATTCAATGACAAGTGTTGGAAATGATTACATCTATTGACAGGGATGTGTTGGGGCAGACAATAATCTGGTGGTAAGGATTCAGGGAGGGGAGGACAGGTGATGACCTAAATGGTAACGGGGTTTTTTCCTTTTGTTTTTACACAATCTTGACCACTAAATTGCATAAGAAACCTGGTATAAAGTAGAAACTGTTCAGCAGCAGATAAAAAAAGCAAGTTAATTTACAGTAGTGACATTATCTTACATCATTAATTTTTCTCCAAAATAAATAACATTAAATATACAATTCCAGGTAGGAAACGGGTTAGTTTCTCTGGTGGGGGGGGTTCTCCAATTGGCTCATCTTGTGGAAAATAACAACCGTTCACAGAAACGTGGTTGAGGGGCCAACCAATTCCTCTGACTGGCAAAACAAGGGGTGCAAAAGCCTTTTGCTGAAATCTTCCCTCTGAAGGCATTTCCTTTAAACTGAGAAGAAAAGAAAAAGATAATGAAATGACAATTACCTCCAGAACTAAATGTTTCATGTGTGACTATTACTTATAGCTGAAACAATTCAATTGACTCACCCTGGAATTTACAATGGAGTCCTAATCAAATGCCATCTCTTGACTTTTTCTTACACAGCGCGCCACCTTCCTCTTGAATTCACCGTTAGGGTCCTCCCTCCACTCTTTCTGTGGGAGCAACATTAGAATTGTTTTCAATGACACATCCTCAAATGACTTAAACAGGTAAGAAAAGAGGATTTCCAGTGCACTGACAATGGGATAAGTAGTATCAACTCACCGCAGCATCCACATTAGCCGGTGAATCGCTGTTTGGGTCTGCCAGCATGGAGATAACACTAATCATGATTGTCTCTACCGTGTGGATGGGGAGCCAGCGCTCCTCAGGCTTCTCATAACCAAACTTATCTTCTCCTGGCTCGTGCAGAATTGAGATGCAAACATCGCCGTTTTTTGCAACTGTGGAGAGAGGGAGCAGAAATTGAAATGAAGCCAATACAATGTGTTTGACAGAATTCATTTCAAAGTAAACTGAAAGACTGGATTACTTTTATACTTCAATCATAAACATCCAATAAAAGTAGCAAGAGTGCGTTTACCATTCGGGTGCCAGAGTTCAGTGATAAACTTCATCTTTGGAGGTCGTAGTGGATAATCATAGGGAAAGGTTAGGTATGCTTTGAAAAACCCTCCTTCACTGAAATACAAAGAACACAGGACAAATGTGTAAAATAATGTGCCATTGAAACAATTGATATGTCTCTCAATCAAAGACACCTAGAAAAAGATATATATGTTTGCACTTACAAAAGGGTATCTTGTGGACCAATGATCACGACTTCCCATTTATATATGTCATCGTCATCTATCAGACCAGCTGAAAAGCCCTCCACAGGGTTCTTGTTGAGCTCTGGGAAGAAAAGAATGTGTTGTTTAATAATAATGACCTGCAAATGAAATACAACAACTACAGCAATTTCATAAAAAGGGACAGGTCTACTTATTTGAGCAAGTAAGAGGTGGTGAGGCAAGGTTTACTGGGTATTTTTTGGGACCAAGTCAACATTTAAAGCTGCCTTCGGTCATAGGAAGGACAGTGATTAAAGTGGTGATAGAAAAAATGAAATAAATAATAAAGCCAACTGGTACAATTGCATAAAACACACCCACCACCAGGATAGAATAGCTGCTGCAACAGATGGTGCACAGTAAACACTAATGAAAACACAATCCCAATACATCTGTGTTGAAGTCATTGACATTGATCAACCACTAAGCTAGTTCAAATCTAAGTTGAACTGCGTGTTTTTTTTTCTCTCTTTTGTGAAATGCTGATGATGCAAGTTGTCAACTGTTGTATCAGACCCTTTAATTAGCAAAATTAAAAGCAACGCATCAAGTGTGTTGATTTGAACTCCTGTTTGCTTGTGCTATGGGATTCTGGCTAGAGCAAATACATTTATCATACAACAACAAAGTATGTACCCTCTAATCCTATAATCTGTAGTGTGTGTGTGTGTGTGTGTGTGTGTGTGTGTGTGTGTGTACTGTACATATACACCCAAAAACACACATGTGCCTCTCCTCCATAAGAATGCTGGAAAGGTCATTGGGTCCATTTGTCACATTACAGGAGAATCATCAAGTCATAGTCTTGCACAACCCCAACTCTATTTCATAAGTGTACAGTTTGGCTAATATTCACTGAAACAATTTGTTGTTTCCTGAAGTAATAATGAATAGTGTAACTGTGAACCTGAATCAACCACAGTGAAGAAGACTAGTGATTCACAACCCCACGCACAGCGAAAGCAAAATTAGCATATTGTCCAGTACTGTAGGCTAAATCAGTCATAGGATGGGATGATGGCATGTCTAATCGTCAGTAGCAGATGCAGTGGTGGGTGGGTTTCAGCAGCACACTGAAAATGTCTTCCTGTCCACAGTCAGTGGTTATGGTTAGCTCCGGTACATTATGACAGTAGGTCTAACTTAACTTTGTCTATGTAGGTCACTTCAGCTACAGTGTACAGCTGGGATGAATACTTAAATATCAGTGTCGTGACGGGACTATACACTGTGTGGGGATGTCTCCTCCTGATGACCATAACAAACTATATTTTCTCACACCACCGACCTCTTGTTAAAAATAAATTCATTTTTATTAACAGAATATTTGCATACCATGCACACTGAGGAGTTGGTTCAATACCTCCTTAGTGTATCAATTTGACTTTAAATATCTGCTATAATGGATTACAGCAACAATCATGGTTTAAATAATAACAGTATCAGATTGAAAAACTGTTACTTTGCTTATCTAATGCATTCCAAGTTAGAGTTAAGACTTTGTTATACTACAATTGTACAACTGTAGGCACAATTGCATCAATTACTATAAGTTAGGGGCACTTTTGAATAAAAGAGGACTTCTTTGGTCCAGGGACAAATTAGATTTTTTTTTGCTATGTCATTATATTATTCTAGCTCATTCAGAAAACACAACCAAAATACCAAAAATAATGATAATGTGTCAATTAAATGTTGAAACGTTACCACATGAAATCTTGTCATGCTGGACTGATTTGATTATTAATTCATTGTTGTCATTATTAAAATAAAATAAAATGGATGCCATAAACTATTGAGTTTTTAAAATACAAAAAAAAAAAACACTTTAGGCCTACATAAAATCCATCTCCCTATGTCTCAGCATTTTCAAGACTTTTGAAAGACTGATTTAAGACAATTAAATAGCCGAGAAATAATGGTCTCATTTTTAGATGAATGAATTCAACGCTCTTTAAGACTTCATAAGGATGAGTAACCCAGTATCTAGGCGACTCGGGAGTCAGTCCTCCAGACACTGGACAGCACTGTCAGTCAGCTGGGTACCACACTTTGCATCAGATGTATCAGTAGCCTATCTAATAAGAGACACTCCACTAGTAGTTATAATATTGACTGATTCTCAGAATAAGCAAACAGTAAGAGTTTCGTTAGTGAGGGCTTCATCCCTGACATGCGTATCCTCACTTAAAGCCGCAAACTAACCAGCGTTACAGCCAGAGACAGATTTGACACCAGAAACGTTAGACTTTATCTGATATGGCTTGGTGGTTAGCGTATAATTCCAACCAAGTTGCTTCAGATGCAGTAGCATAGCATATGTGTCTATGAAAGGCGTACAATTGATAAATGCTATCATTGGCAAAGCCAAAGTCATCAGAGCAGATGAGTCCCTAGTTTGATTATTCCTTTGTTCCGTCAGCTAACTAAAGTCGAACTCGCTAGCCCGTTAGCAAGGTTGGCGCTGCGATTCAGATACATTGTTATTTGAGCCACGTACCCCTCAAAATATATATCCTCATTTCCACCTGAAGTCAGATAATCAATGCAGCTTAGCCACAGAGTGAGCTGCAGTAATGAAGGAGTCTGTTATGTTGCTCTGTTAGCTTTCTGTGCTTACTCCTATGGCGTAAACATTTAGCTTTGCGTGGCTAAAAGGAAGCTAACGTTAGCGAGCTGCTAGGTAGGCAGCCTTTATATCGGCTAACGCTATATTTGCTTACAATTTAGTGTTGTTATTACCTGCCAGTTGTTTTCGAAGAAGCAATGCTGATTGTTCGGTCATGGTACGTGGGCGGAAATGAAA
Organism: Ammodytes marinus; assembly: GCF_949987685.1. Classification (NCBI taxonomy): domain Eukaryota; kingdom Metazoa; phylum Chordata; class Actinopteri; order Uranoscopiformes; family Ammodytidae; genus Ammodytes; species Ammodytes marinus. Next base: position 5,441,153 of record NC_137231.1, read on the forward strand.
AACACTTTGTGTCAACGAATACTTTGGGAAAAATTAAGAGCTAAAGCCGAAACCGAGGTGAGAGCTCGCGCTGCCTGCTGCTGATTTCCCTCTGTGTTTTGACATAAGGTTCAGCTGCTGGCTTTAGTCATGCGCATGCGCCTCTGCAGTTGACTGTTATGTGTCCAAGGCAACATTTCTCCAGAAATCAACAGGCACTAACCTAAGGCTCCCTAGCCAACATTGACCTATTTGAATGTTTTATTGACATGTAATAAACCGGATTTTACCATTAGAGATGAGTTCCCAGAGGAGGTTGTGATTTCACCTGGGACTCTGGGACATCAAAATAGGCCTACTGTATGTGTCAAGAATCATCTCCCATCAGTGCTTTGTTGTCTTTTGTGAATCACAAAGACCACGTGGTTTATGATGATGATAGTGATAGGCTACTGACTGACAGAGAAATTAGTTATTGTTTACTTCATTCATTGTGTTTTTTTTTGTGGTTCAGATCATAGACATATATACGTATATATACTGTATATATATGTATATTATATCTATGGGTTCAGATGAACAAGATGGTATGATTATGACACGTTTAAAACATAGGCTATGTTAATACTTTCTGAATCACAGTGTTAGCAATTGGGTTCTGAATATTTTGGGAACCAGTTTTGCATTGGGCCCACTGCAGTCTACTGTAAGTGGTTAGATTTGAAGAGGTATAAACTGTGTTGTATTCGTCCATAGTATGTCCAGCTGATTTTCCATGATCCTTTTCCAAAAGCCTATCTTACACTTAACCAACCTTCTGTTTCTATTCTGAAGTTTGAAGAATAGCTTTGCTATATCAACACTCCTGTGCAGCTGACACGGTGAACCTGCTCCTGTTTATATCTAAACAGATTTTGATGCTAAGCTTCACAATTCTTTGACCAATGACTTGGTAAGATTTCTTATATTGTTATTTGACTGTTGCTCAGACCTATCCCTAACCCTCTCTGTCCTTTCAGTGGCCAGTCTCGTTGAACCACTGTAGGCCTACAGTGTCTTCTTCACCATGAATGGCAAACAGGGGATCATCTCCTGTGGGGCATGGTTGGGACAGGGCACAGTCTATCTCAGGTGACATGGGTGATATATCTTGGCTACATTTGTAAAATTGCGGGCATCAGGTCATTTGCCAGCTGAACATAGACAGTCTATGCCAGTTTTGTCCTAAAACCTAAAGTAAATTAGGAATTTTCACTGTACTTTATTAGGTGAATGTATAAATAATTAGGATGTATTAATGTATTAGGAACACTATAACTGAAACTAATGACAGTTATAATGGCAAATCTTTTTTTAAATAAATATATTTACGACTTAGGCTATATATTTTTAAATACAAGTAGGCTAGCTATTTTACATAGGTTATTTAGAACATGTGTGTTTGAATTAACAGTTGTGTCGTTACCAAAATAAAAAATAAAATAATGTACAAAACGTAAAAATACTGCTGCACCAAATACACAAGATGCGTTCAGTAATATCGTAAATATGTCAACGTCCAAACTTCATCAATTCAAGAGGCTAATGAAAACCTTTTACTTATCCGTCAAACGTAATTTTCTCTTTTGCTCTATGCATTTGTTCACAGACTGTTTCTAAAATAAAAGTAAAACTAACACATTTCTTCCCCAAAGTCGAATTCACAAGTACAGTGGTTGAAAGCACGAGCTTTCACTGAGTACGTGAATGCATCAGTATGCGGAAGGAAGGTTGTTGAGCGCCATATTTAATACACCAAGAGCTAGATAGCGTTAGCTGTTTACCAGCCCAAACTTTAAACCTGACACTCAAACCTTTACGCACGCCCTCAACATCATCCAAAATGAATGTAGTAGATCATGTACGGGACATGGCCGCCGCTGGCCTTCACTCTAATGTCCGGACATTGAGCAGTTTGTTGCTGACGATGAGTAATAACAACCCGTAAGTAATGCCCGAATGGGGTCCGTCTATTTCCTGAAGAGTGGTTACCTCTATGCCTGCGATCTGTGTGTTGTTAGCCTGTAACAGTGATAGCACATAGCTAACTGGTCAACAACAGCTTACTAACATGCATGACGGTGGGTTACTAAAAATCAGCACGATCATTCATGCAAACAGACGCCTGCCAAATACTCATCCCAAGCAATCGAGTTAATACGAGTTTCAGTTATATGGTTGTGCAGGACGTAATGCCCGTTCTTTTCCAGGACATAGTCATATGTGGAGTCTCATCTCATGCAGTTGACTATAAGTGTTGTCAATTTAACCGATCAGCCAGTATTAACTTGCTTTTCCTCACTCCACTATCTCCACAACATGTTGTGATTGATTTTAAAACAGTGTTCATGAAACAGTCGTGCTGTCAAAGTTATAGGACACTATTGTTTTGCTCTGATGTGGGAGACAGCTGATGCAGAATGCCTCTACTACTTCTTCTGCCTCTACAAACTCCATAACTTCCCCCCCCCCCCTCTCCTGTGCTTTACATCAAAGGACGTTTCACTCTTTGTCTGTTGATTTCGGATGTCCCAATACATGCATGTCAATTGTAGTTTGCTGAAAATACATACATGCCCCACTAACTCCAATAGCATTTTGGAGTATTTGTCTTTATTCTTGACATTTCTCGACAAATCTTCCTTATCTGATTTTTCTCTCCTGTGGCCCTAAAATTCTTCTGTACTTTAGTATGTAGTGTAGTAAAAAGAAAAAGTATGTGATTTGGAACGCAGGGAGAGTCAGATGTCTGTGTTGTGATCCTTACACCTTCTGATTATTCCTATCTTTTGTTGACTCCAGAGAGGTGTTCTCACCGGCCCAGAAGTACCAGCTGTTGGTTTACCATGCCGACGCCATCTTCCACGACAAGGAATATCGCAACGCTGTCTGCAAATACAGCATGGCCCTGCAACAGAAGAAAGTGCTCAGCAAGACATCCAAAGTCCGTACTTCTACCGGAGGAGCCGCGTCTAACCTACAGGCACAGGTACAGTTTGTATTGAAGCCGTGACACAACCCAAGTGTGTAGTAGCTATCCTACAGACTGGAAGATGATGGCAATAACATGATGTGTTCTAAAGGGGGAGTCATTGATCAAAAGTGCACCATGGCAAAATCAGTGAATATCTCCTCACAATCCGCTACCTGTACTGTGTGTGCACTGAAAAAAAATCCACTTTACAGAGCGTATGACTATGTATTAATAACACTGGGGTGTCAGCACACACACAGTATGGTCAGTAATGAATCGTGAGGAGATTTTCACTGATTTGACAATGAGTGATTTTGACAACAAGCGGTCTCCACAATCTCTGACTCTCCCCTTTTTAATTAGCTACTTTATAAGTTCACCATGGCATAATCATGGTGTCTGCAAGACTGCAAGTTGAGGGAACCTTGCATTCCCTGGATGTCAGACACTGTTCCACTTACCATTTGGACTGAAAGTTTTGATAGGTGAACAGTTGTTTTGCCACGTCGAAAACATTTACCCCCTATGTATCGTCCATTCTTGACAAAAATCCTCGATTGTTAATGGAAAAATGTGCTGTCTTTTTTTTAGAGTTTGCCTTCAGAAATCGAGGTGAAGTACAAGATAGCTGAATGCTACACCATTTTGAAACTGGATAAAGATGCTATTGCAGCGCTGGATGGGATTCCCTCCAGACAGAGGACTCCAAAGGTATAAGCACCCTCATGGTTCTTTTCTTCTTGTAGAGAATAATAATGAATTCTGCACATTTTTGAGTCCATTGGCTTGTTAATGGACAGTTGTGATAACGTGGATGATGCTGTGGTTCATTGTGGCTTCAGATCAACATGATGCTAGCTAACCTGTACAGAAAGGCTGGTCAGGAGCGCTCTGCAGTCACCAGCTACAAAGAGGTCCTCAGACAGTGTCCCCTCGCCCTGGACGCAATCATTGGTACGTCTTGTCACATCCAGCAACACTCACTGACTGACTGACTGACTGACTGACTGACTGACTGACTGACTGACTGACTGACTGACTGACTGACTGACTGACTGACTGACTGACTGACTGACTGACTCACTCACTCACTCACTCACTCACTCACTCACTCACTCACTCACTCACTCACTCACTCACTCACTCACTCACTCACTCACTCACTCACTCACTCACTCACTCACTCACTCACTCACTCACTCACTCACTCACTCACTCACTCACTCACTCACTCACTCACTCACTCACTCACTCACTCACTCACTCACCCACCGACCTGATTGCTCAAGAATTTCCTGTAGTGCACTGGTTGTCGCATCATGGTAAATCAACCTTTGCTTCTCCCTCTAGGTCTTCTCTCTTTATCCGTCAAAGGAGCTGAAGTGGCGTCCATGACTATGGATGTGATGCAGAGCGTGCCCAACCTGGACTGGCTGTCTGTGTGGGTCAAAGCATATGCCTTCATACATTCAGGGGACAATCAAAGAGCCATCAACACTATCTGGTGAGCAGACGAGCCATGCTTTCTCCAACGTCACTGAATATGCTTTTTTTCCCTTTTTTATTTTATTTATAACTTTTCATATAACAATCTGTTTATTTGATGCATCTCCGTCCCTCTTCTTAAGGCTTGCCGAATCAGTAACCTCTTTTAAATCACTTCTTAAAACACATTTTTATAGACTTGCTTTTACGTCTATTCATTCTTTTTATTCTTTTTCTTAATGTCTTTTTATTAGGGCTGTCAAGCGATTAAAAAAATTAATCTAATTAATTACAGGCTCTGTGATTAATTAATCTAAATTAATCGCATACTTTTATGACACTTTTATACATGTTTATAAACAGCTGTATAGCCTGCTAGTCTCTCTCTCTAACTCTCTCTCTCTCGCTCTCTCTCTCACTCTCTCTCTCCGTCTCTCGTAACTTCTGTCTCCACAACAGACAGCGCTGCACTGCCACAGATGCTTATGCCGATTCATTCACCATCGTCGTACTCATAGAAAATAAAAATATTCAGAGACACACACGCACACACAGACACACACACACACACACACACACATTTACGCGGACGACGAGACAGCTAGCAAACAAAATTGAGACACGGGGAGAAAGATTGAGAGATACTGTTTTGAACCTAGCCTTAATTGTTGCACCCACTAAATCAATAATGCACAGACACTGGCTGCGGAGAATAAAGTAAGATGTCTTCCTACCTTCATGCTTATTAAACCGTCTATAGAGCCCTCGGCCCCCTGCTTCTCTCTTTACTTTTCTCCCTTTCACCCGCGCGGGCTGTGTCTGCTTCAGGTGCAGCTCGGTGCAGCTACGCACCACTTTTGCACCGGGTCAAAGGGCATTATAGAAGTGCGATTAATCTGCGTTAATTTTTTTAATCGCGTTAATTTTTCTGTGATTAATTAATCGAAATTAACGCGTTAATTTGACAGCCCTACTTTTTACCATAGATAGTAAATAATATGGATGTAGCATCCGGGCTGACCTCAGTTATTCACACGGCATCCAATAATCCTGGTTTGTGCGCGTCGCCATCTTGTGAGACTTTTACTCCGCCTCACTCCTCTTGCCGAAAAGGGGAATCAACGTCACGTCGGGGGGAGGGAGATAGCTGACGTATACCTCCGAGGCAAAGTGAGGGACAACGGGCGGAGAGCTGTCACTCAAGAGATCGCGGCAATACATTTTAACCTCTAAAAGAATAAAAACTAGCGTGGGCCAAAAAAATTCACCCCCCTCAGTCTTGTCATGGAGATATGACCTAAACATACAGACTAAAATGGTTTTGTGGCCCAGGCTGTAAATAGGTTTAATAAGACTTTGAAAACGGCCTATCTAACAAGTGAGTCAAAGAAAAACTGCTAGTCTTGGCGCCACTCCCAGTGGCACTTTCTGGTTACTACAGTTGTAGGTCACTTCCTTATTGGATGCCGGTAAAAATCGCTGAGGTTGGGGCTTGGTTTTTACCCTACCACCTATTAATCTCATTTGTTTTTTTGTGTGTATATATGTGGAGTATGTGTATTTATCTTTTTGTATATGTGTTTTTTGATTAGTATGTATTTATCTGATTGTACTTGCTCGTATGTATTTTGTTAAAGCCCTTTTGTAAACCGTTGTTTTTAAAGGTGCTATAAAAATAAAAACATATTATTATTCTTGCTTCAGCTCTCTAGAGAAGAAGTCTCTGCTGAGGGACAATGTGGACCTCCTGGTGTCTCTGGCTGATGTCTACTTCAGGGCAGGAGACACCAAGAACGCCATCCTGAAGTTTGAACAGGCCCAGATACTGGACATGTACATCATCAAAGGTACGCTGCTTTGATATCTCTTCCTGCTTTGATTGTCATTATCTGTGCAGTAGCCTAGGAACACTTGCCCCAGCTTCACACTAGTCTAAGCTGACTTGTGTTTGTGATTGCACTTGCAGGCATGGATGTTTACGGCTACCTGATGGCCCGCGAGGGACACCTGGAGGATGTTGAGGCCCTGGGAGGAAGATTATTTAATATCTCAGACCAGCATGCAGAACCCTGGGTGATCTCTGGGTGAGTGTCTGATTTATATAGCCTTGTTTCCACTGAGCACGCGTTTTTATTTGAGTTTCCACTGGCAAAAGTTGGAAAGGGTACCGATATAAGCAAACCGTGCCACACCTATTTTTTGTCAACCTTTCGTTGAGGTGCCAAGCCGTTCCAAAGGATCCCAAAAGGCTGGAGATACACAATGCAGTCTGTTGATTGGTCGACAGAATCTAAACCGCCGTGTGTATTCACCTCGGCAAGAGTGAAGAGTCTTGTGTTTAGAGAAAAATGTCAGCTTGAAGCTCTTTTTTTTTTTATTGTGTGGCATTTTTCCTCTCCATTGAGTTAATCAGCGGGCTACACTGTGTCCTGCTGCTATGATGTCACCATATTTACATAGCTGCGGCGGCACCGTTCAATGGCTCTGACCCATAGACTGTATATTCTCTGACTACGGCTATCGCGGCCCGGCGAAAAGCCAGCATACCAAGTATGGGTACTGTCGGAAGTGGAAACGCAAGCCAGATCTAGGGTTACCGTTCCCTGCCGAACCGTGCCGAACCGAACTGTGCTGCTCAGTGGAAACGAGGCACAATACTGCACACTCCATGGGTAACGGGGCCCTTTTTTTCTTTTCTATTTTTGACAAAATCTGCTACATGAAATATCATTGTCCTAAAAATGTTGTAATAATCATTGGAATGTGTTTCTGTTGTTCAGTTGTCACAGCTTTTACAGCAAGCGTTACTCCAGAGCGCTGTACCTGGGGGCCAAGGCCATCCAGCTGAACAGCAACAGTGTGCAGGCTCTCCTCCTTAAGGGGGCAGCACTGAGAAACATGGGGCGCGTTCAAGAAGCCATAATCCACTTCAGAGAGGCCATGCGTCTGGCGCCCTGCCGGCTCGACTGCTATGAAGGCATGTTTGACTTTTTAATCCTGTCCTCTTGTGTCGTCAGATGTGGTACATTTCTATTTTGCTTGCTTTTACATTTTAAAGGTGGAGTCCAAATGTGTTGTCAAAATCACTTATACACATGCACAGCTTAGCCTATGTAAACAAAGGGTATGTAAACAATGTGGGCCCACCGTAGATAGCAATATGCCCGTTTACAGAGCCAAGGCTTTGTATTAACACTGGATTTTTTTTTCAGCGCACACACAGTACTGACAGGTAGCAGATCATGAGGAGATACTCACTGATTTTTACAAAAATTAGATTTTGACATCAAGCGATCTCCAGAATCGCTGACTCCTTTTAAAGGAATACTTCACCCATACGGAACCGGCGTTTTATCATTATAAAATCGTTATTATAATATAATGAATGAGGTTTTTCTTCCCCAAGTCTTTCCTCAGTCTTACCTTGGCCCAGGTGTCCTGTTAATCCTACATTTTTACTAGTATGATGTCACACTAGTAAAATGTTGGGTTAGACAGTGAGACCATAAAACACTCTTTCTGCCTTTTCTCAGACTAGGATGAACCGATTTCAAAAATGTTTGCACATTTATACTACATAGGATCTCGGAGTTCAATACACCTTCATATTCCTACAGGTGAAGTAGGTCTTTAAGTGGAAGTAACAACTGTCCCTTCACAGGTCTGATCGACTGTTACCTGGCGTCCAATGGGATTCGAGAGGCCATGGGGATGGCCAATAACATCTATAAGACCCTGGGGGCCAATGCCCAGACCCTGACCATCCTGGCTACAGTTTGCCTGGAAGACCCCGTCACTCAGGAGAAAGCCAAAACCCTGCTGGACAAAGCCCTGGCCCAGAGACCAGACTACACCAAGGCTGTGGTCAAAAAGGCCGAGCTGCTCAGTATGTACAACTGTTAGAATCAACCCTTTGAAACGCTCACCAGCCATGCATTTGTTTCTTCTGCCTTTCACATATAAACACATAAGTAGTAATCATTTTATATTTGATTACATAAAGAAAGAAAAGAATGACCATGGAGATAAAGGTGCAAATGAAAGTGTTTTTTCTTTTTCTTGTGAAGGCCGTGAACAGAAATTTGAAGAAGGCATCGCTCTCCTCCGGAACGCCCTGGCCAATCAGAGTGACTGTGTCCTGCACAGGATGCTGGGAGATTTCCTGGTGGCCGTCAACGACTACCAAGAAGCCATGGATCAGTACAGCATAGCGCTAAGGTAACCAGAGATTCACAGATAATATTCACAGATAATATTATACTACAAAAGCTTATTTTTAGCCACTTTTATATTGTGCATACCAATCTACGACAGAGGCCACTTCGAGGACATGTGATTCATTACAATAAAGTCATCATTTTACAAGGGGAAAAGTCATATTATAAAGTAATTAGGGCTGTCAAAATGAACGCGTTAACGCAGGGTGATTCATTTCTGGAATTAACGCGTTATTTTTTTTAACGCATTTAACGTGTGTGCAGAATGACCCGCCCCGTGCATCCCACCCGCTCTGTACTACAGTCAGTCTAACATTGTGACTGACCCAGGATCAGTAGCTGCGCACGGCCAAACATAGCAGCAGCACGCTAGTCTGTGTTTTAAACTGCTAACGGCCACGTCTGTATCGTGGGCGGCAGTTGCTCTCGGAAGCAACAGGAGAAACATTCTGCTCCGTTCACGGGAGGAAACAAACGTCTGCAATTTTCAGAGGTGTGTGTGATAAATACGTGATCAACATAACGTCGGCTTTCTGTTACAAATGAACAGTCCCATAGAATGTGGTTGTGCGTGCAAACACACACGCACAAACTGCAATCAGGTTGTATTAAGGGATGCAAAACCATGGATTCACCAAATCAATGCCATTCTATAGCCTATCCTATATTTGCTCAAAGACATAGGAATAGAGACAGCCAAATTGAAGTATGGTGTGGTAGCATATGTTTTAGTTGATTATAATTTATATGCAGTATTTACACCATCATTTGGATTTTCAATGAATAAAAAAACTATATTTAAATGTATATTTTCACCTATCTTTCCATTCATACAACAATATACAGAGAAAATGGTAATTTTCCGGGCCTATTTCGAATGGTAGAATTAATCGTGATTAATCTGATTAAAAATTAGTTTGACAGCCCTAAAAGTAATATCTGTAATATTACAAGAATTTAGAGTAGAAATGTTTTCTTTTCCCTGCAAAATTAAAAAACGATCTTGTGAAGTTATAGCTACATTTATCCACAAATAAGTGGTAAATAAATAAATAAATATAAATGTAGTTACAAATCAGCACCTTGTTATGAATAAATCCCATTATCATGTGACTGCTCTCTCCATGGTCTTGTAGGTTACCATTCATATGTTTGACTGAATCATGTGTATTTTATGGTTCTGGTAAAATCACAACTTGGGTACAAACAAGGTTGTGATACTTTTTTTTTTTCTGTTTTAACTGTTGGTGTGCCGTGTTATTTCTCCCCCTCCTGTGAAGCCTGGATCCCAACGACCAGAAGTCTCTGGAGGGCATGCAGAAGATGGAGAAGGAGGAGAGTCCTGCTGACGCCACGGTGGAGCTGGACGGTGACGACATGGAGGGCAGCGGGGAGGACGGGGACCTGGAGGGCAGTGACAGTGAGGCGGCGCAGTGGGCCGACCAGGAACAATGGTTTGGTATGCAGTGACCCAGGGGGCCGGGCCACTGACCTACACACAGCAAGGCAGGGCTCCACCTTCTAACACAGGGCAGGGAGGTGGGGGGGGTAGCTGTCAGCCAACCAGGGCGAGGACAATGCAGTTTTCCCAGCTTTCGGACGACCGCATCAGCTGTGTGTGTGTGTGTGTGTGTGTACGGCTGTCCAGTCCAGTTATACAGGAGCAGCAGACACTAATAAACCACAAAGGGAAATCAAGATGTGTTGATTTGCTCTGTGTATAAAGTAAGTCATATCTCTGATGCTACTTTTTGTCTTCAGCACTTCTTAGTTTCATTCTAGGCTTGCAGTCATTATACTCATTAAAAAGTGGAAGAGGGTTCATTAAAAAAGAAAGAAAAAGACCCAACTGGGGTTTTCTCCAGGAAAGATGTACACGGAAGCAGTTGTTAGGATCGACTGGTATGATAAGGTAACACTTGGGCTACAGTGAAGACTGAGTTTTTAAATGTATGTTGTGTTTGAGTCTGACTGACTCACTAAAGCTTATGAATTTGCCTGGGCTTTTGTGGCTTGACAGGCAAACAAAGGGGTCTGTGAGAATGCGACTGTGTATCATAATTTTGTCACACGAGAACAGGTCACATATTGTACATGTAAATTACTATTTTGTGTGTTGAATCTGCCTTTCTGTATAAAAAAAACCAACCCTATGATTGACTCATTTTTCAGTTGGAAAGTGTTACTTAACCATTTCAAGACAAATGTTTATAGTATTTTGTACATATTTTAAAGTGTATAATAAAAGATAAAATCACTTGATCATGAATGTGAGTCGTCCTGTTTGTAGGCAGTGCATTTCCACTAAAGAATGAAATGAAGGAGCAGTGAGTAAACTCTTCATGTATGACAGTTTTATTTACCTGAAACCAAAGTTCATGTGATACATTGTACAATCTCTGAAAATACAGTACAGCAGTTTGGCAAAAAATGCCAGGGGAGGGACTGCCTGCCTGCTGCTCTCATGGTGAAACCAATGCATCGCTGCACTGCCACCTTCCCAGATATGGCAAAATCTGCTCCAAACATGTTGCACATCTCAGTGCAAAGCAAAAAGAAAGAAAGAAAGGCTGTTTGGTTTTTAAATATCCCATAAAAGTATTTCCTTAGGAAAAATGAACTGTTTTATTTATTTATTTGATATAATTATTTACTTAAACATTTGTACTATCTGACGAATGTCTAGTCTATTTACCAATACTATACATGGTCTATTACACAAGTCTGGTAAAACAGCTGGCTGATTCAGTGGACATGCACCATGGAATATAGTAAACTTGACTGTACACTGTACTAAGATCTTTGTCTTAAAAGGTGGCACGAGAATATGGTAATCTAAAGCTCTTCATGCAGGAGGATGGAGGGACTGATGAGGTGGGATTCGCTTGCTTCCACCAGACATTCATTTATGGCCAGTTTATAAAAATGATGGATGAACTTTAAGAGCCTCTCTTGTCTTCATATCACTTAACTGACATGCAGCTCTTGTAAGCTGTGCTGCCCAAAACACACATGCACAACACAAAACAAAACCAAAAGTTCCTGCAGGGAATTTAGAGTAGAGGTAGGCTTACACGGGCTTCGCTGCAAAGAAAAGGGAAAAAGGAGAGAGAGAGAGTAAGAATCAAATCAGTAGACATGAGAATCACAGGCCAAAGTAGAAGCAGCAGATCATTGATATTCATCAGAACTTATTTTCATAAAAAAAGAGCAAATATATTAAGGCCATGCTTATGGTTAAGCAGAGGATTAGGTTCAAAGAAAAATGATTTAAAAAAACAACACGTATAAATAATAGAATAACACCATATGCTGTAATGGTGCTGAGGCATTTAAAAAAGTCAGTGTCTCTGCAAGTTGCCACGCATGCTGCCAGTCTACAGTCAGAAACAACCGGTACCAGTGACACGGCGCAGGTTTACAATGCAAAAGGGCTCCTATTACTAAAGCATGTACCTGGCACTTGGTGACATTGAAGGTATTCTTATACAAACACTTACAATCTTTTCTCCTCTAACTCTTGTACCATTAAAAAGCATATTTCAAAAAAACTGCTGGTCCTATCAACAAAAAAAAAAAGCATGAGCAGCCGTCATTGTTCTCAGTCTAACATGAGCACTGACACTGAGCAAAGCAACCATGTAGAAGCTGGCATGCAGGTCAAAGTGTACTCACTCTGCAGGTGAAAAGGGTGGAAGGCATTGGAAGAAACAACAATAAGCTGTCAAACTGTAAATCACTCACTGGCCTGGGTAGTATTGGAGCAGGCATGCAGGAAAGGCTTAAGACCACGCGTACGTAAACTAGTGTAAATGTTTGGAGCATTTCAGACAGCGACATCAAAATCCGAAAACAAAATAAAAAAATCCTATACAGAGATTCTAGTTGGTGTGCTATGTACAGATATACAGACTCTTCCAATGACCGGTCGTCCATGTTGTGCTCAGTTGATAAGACTAACAGCTTCTTGGTGCCTTTTTACATATTCAAGTACAGTATGTGCACATTATACATACATTAGAAAGATTACGGTAATTAAAGAGGATTAAAATTAAAGACTGACAGTTGAGACTGAAAAAAAAGTCTAGTTAAAAAAAAATTAAAATCAAGACAAATGTGTTTTCTTCAAGTAAACAATTTTAGCAACAGACTTTATCAAAAAAATTGCTCTGAATCAAACTGGTAACATTACGCTGTTTTCTCTTCCTAACACAGAAAACAAACATTTATATAAAAAAAAACATTAAAATATGTGTGAGGGCTTTGGCTCTACTGCAAATCAAAGTTGATGCTTACCTCAACACTTTTAAATGATATAGTCTATGAAATGGTTGTTAAGACAGATGTGTAGTAATGGTCACATAACAGCATCGAGGTAGCTGTGCTCCGACTACTGCAGAAAATGATGACTGATTATGCATGGAGCTCAAAGAAAAAAATTACTAGAGATTCATGCCGGGGCAAAAATATTCAAGTCTTTTGCCCCTGAATTAGTATTGTACTACAACCATCCTTTAAGAATTACATCCTGCATCACCCAGCATTCTTGAACACCCCCCAGACCCCTCCCAAAAAATTACAAAATATTAATTATTATAAAATAGTGTAAATTCTCTGTACAAGCTCAACACACAGCTTCGACACGGTGGGCATCTCTAACTGTTCAAAAACAGGGGATTGAAAAAAGAGACGAAAAGCGCTATGGTCAAATAAAAACAGATGGACACAATGTCAGTCAGTCACTAAAATATGACTAAACCCCTCAAATAATAAACATGTATCGGTGGAAATGTCCTAAATACAAAAGCTCTGACAGCAGACGGACTGTCAGAGCAGGTGCAGGTGTTGACTGTGAGTTGTTTTTGGAGTTAATGTAACTGTGTTAGATGTGTGTGTTAATGTCCACTTCACACTGGTGTAGGGGGGAGAGGGGAGTGCACTGGAGTCAGTCAGGGCCACAGCATGGCGGTGACGTTAGTGTCGGTGCTGTAGATCCACAGCACCAGGGGCAGGGAGACGGCCACAAAGGGCCAGGAGATGCCCTCGGCGCATGCAGACAGAGAGCAGCCCTTTCTGGACGGCTTCTCCAGCTGATTACCAAAGTCCAAGTAGTTCCTGGCGACAAACTTGAGCAGCTCGTCCAGCAGGATGACGGGCAGAGAGATCTTCAGCACCATCATCCACTGGGTGGTGTCCAGAGGGGTGATCTGGAAGATGACCTGGGAACACACAGCATCAACACCCCTTCACTTTACAGCTCATCTATACAGGTTTAGCATGGGCAGCTCTCCAATATACTGGAGGCAAACACATTGTTATTTCTAGGGAGCGACTGATATGGGTTTTTCCAATGGCCGATGCCGATATAATGGCCTGACAAAAGTGATAACAATTCAGTTGCTAAATAAAAAATTGTGAGATGCAGACATGTGTCTCAATTTAAATTGAACTTTGAAGTATTTTCCTTTCATAGTATTTCTTTATAAAGCCAATTCATTTCCATTACACATTCGTAATGAATCCACACAACCACTGGGGGGCACATGGAACCACATAACTCAAACAGAAAGCCGTAGCAGCCAGCTCATCTCTGAGTTTAGTTTGTAATGTTATAAAGGCATGTCCTCATTGAATCAACTGGTTTAGTAAAACTCACAGGCAGAGGTTCCACGTAGAGGATGAGGAAATGGAGGGACATGGAGAGGCAGATGGCCCCCAGGAGCCAAACGTTCTCCCAGGGAGGCATCCGCAGCAGGGACTGGTTCTCTGACAAACTGGGCACAAGAGAACACAGATGGTTAATTCATTCATACAGTCTGCCTGTTCTCTTCTGAAAATGCAAATGATCCTTAACATGAGCGATTGGACCTTTTCTGAGAGGTTCTTATTCACCTGTTGAGAGCGTTGCACATCTCGATGGTAACGAGCACAGACAGGGCCATGGTCATTGGGTACGGAGACTCAAACACGTGGCAGTCCAGGCCGTCAAAGTCTGGGTTGTCTGGAGCGCACTGGAGGAAGTGACTCTGTAGGGAGGAAGGCAGGGGGAGTGAGGGGGAGGAGGGGAGCTAAGGACAGCTGGAGAACCATCAAGCAATCAGACAGGGAGACTCACCAGCTGGTACAGGCTGAGCTGAGGTCCATCTTCAGACACAGTGAACCACCAGGCAGCAGCTCCCACTGTGGCTGCACCCACGTAGCCTAATAACAGCATCACACACAAAGGAGTTATCAAAGTGCACCGTTGCAATTGAAGATGCAGTGTCTGTGGTTGTGTTTTTGTTCTGTTGTACTCTGTGTATGTTAAGAAAGCAATGATACACTGTGCCCAAGACACATTTCCCCACGGGGACAATCAAGTTGAACCTTGATCTTGATGTTTAACAAATGGTTTGAATAAAAAAATTAAACTAACATCCAATGGCCATGTATCTGAAGAAGAGCCAGCCAGAGATGAGGGGCTCCTTGGCGTTGCGAGGAGGCTTCTCCATGATGTCCAGGTCTGGGGGGTTGAAGCCCAGAGCGGTGGCAGGCAGGCCGTCAGTCACCAGGTTGACCCACAGCAGCTGGACCGGGATCAGAGCCTCGGGGAAGCCCAGGGCCGCAGTGAGGAAGATGCTAGGAGAAAAACAACTCCAGTTAGCATGCTGCTGTATGACCAGTGTGAATGTTAGCATGGCACCAGGCCTGAGACTCACCAGACCACCTCTCCCACGTTGGAGGAGATGAGGTATCTGATGAACTGCTTCATGTTGTTGTAAATAGCTCTGCCTTCTTCCACAGCAGCCACGATGGAAGAGAAGTTGTCGTCTGCGAGGACCATCTCAGAGGCTGACTTGGCCACGGCAGTGCCAGAGCCCATAGCGATGCCGATCTCTGCCTTCTTCAAGGCAGGGGCATCGTTCACTCCATCACCTGTCTGTGGACAAATGTATGGTTACACAAGAGGAATTCACAGTGATAGTGTAGAGACAGAGTTGAAATGGGGCAGAGAGGGGAGTGACATGCAGAGAACGACCGCGGGTTGGAATCGAACCCGGGTCCGCTGCTGGCCGAGGCCCATGGGGGGGGGGGCCTACCAACTGAGCTAAGGGCGCCCCCTGGATTTTGTAATGTATCAATGTACTTCTTCTTTGTCGCCAGAGCACGGCTCAATCTTATTCAAAATTGAACATGGGTCTGAAACGGCTGGGTTCACACAGGCTACCTTCTTTGTCTTCCAAACAGGTGCATTTCCCCAGAACACTCACTATATATAAAAACGCATCAGGTCGTTACGTTTGTCTGTTCTGTGCTACATTCAAACCAAGTCTGTTCTAAAAACACCCAAACATTCTACACACTGCACCTTGAACACCAATGACCAAATTAATAATAGCATTTAAAAGAACCTTGTAAACCCACATTTTTTCTAACAAATAATAATAATTAAAATGATAATTTTCAGTGTAAGAAACTCTGCATCATCAGTTCTCTGCTCAGTATTTAAAAGATGGTAAAGCTGTTATTCTGAGGGTTTGTCTTAGGTGTCTTAGTTAGCATCATGTTCAGCAGACTTCATACCATAGCAGTGATCTCGTCCATTCCTTGCAGGAACTCTACGATCTTGGACTTGTGTGAAGGCTCGACGCGGGCGAAGCAGCGAGCGCGCATGACAGCCTCCCTCTGTTCGGAGAGCGACAGCTCGTCAAACTCTCGGCCGGTGTAGGCCATGCGCTCCACGTCACAGTCCTCACTCAGGATGCCGATGCGCCGGCAGATGGCCACAGCTGTGCCCTTGTTGTCCCCGGTGATCATGATGACGCGGATGCCAGCCTGGCGACACAGCAGGATGGAGGCCGCCACCTCCTGTCTGGGGGGGTCCAGCATGCCCACACAGCCCACAAAGGTCAGGTCGGACTGAGGGAGAGGAAACACAATGTTTGGTACCGTAAAGAAGGTCCTTTAAGTGCACCAAATACTTCAATGTTTTTTATTTTAGTTTCCTCACTCTCTGGGTTCAAGGCGAAGCGACAGAAACCATTCCACCAACTGTGCATTTATGAGGTAGAAATTGGAAAGGTTGCTAATGGTCGCTAGTTAGTTAGCTTAGCTCAAATCCAGTAAGTCAATGGGAAAGTATTAGCCTGCCTCCACCAGCAGCCAGAGGATAAACTTTAAAATATCACTGTCTTGAACCAGAGAGTGAAGCTAACTACCCTCAAAAATAAAACATTTGAACTGTTCCAAGTAAGTAAAATTTACCTCGTAATCTGCGAATTTGGCACATTCTGTCAGTACCATGTCCTCCAGCTTGGGTGGGGTGTCTCGTGTGGCCAGAGCCAGGCACCTCAGGGTGTCTCGGCCTGTCCCGTACTCACGGATCACAGACAGGATCTTTTCCTTGATGCCTTTGGTGAGAGGAACTTTGCTGGTGCCCACTCTGATGTGAGTGCACCTGTCAATGACTCCCTCTGGAGCTCCCTGTGACGCAGAGAAGGGAAATCAAATATTAACAACATGGGAGAAAGCTGCCAGGCATCCATTTCCATTTCAATTCAATTGTGTTTTTGGCTTGAATGTAATCAGAACACTATTGCCGAAGCATCATGTAATAATAATCAAATTAATGAGACAAAGTCATTCAAATAATATAATTAAAAAAATTGAATGTGTTGAAGGTCTATTTAGATTCATTATTAAATAGATTTATTTTTATATATATTTGTGTGTTTGCATCAAAAGCAAAGACATGTGCCAGGACTGGACACTTTCAGCATACCTTGACAAACATTTTGCCGATGGAGGAACGGGACTTGTTGGGGCTGCAGTAGACTGACATGGACTTCCTGTCTCTGGAGAACTCCAGGGTGCACTCTTTCTTCATCAGCTGCTTGATCACCTGATCACACACACACAGAGAGAGAGAGAGAGAGAGAGAGAGAGAGAGAGAGAGAGAGAGAGAGAGAGAGAGAGAGAGAGAAGAGAGAGAGAGAGAGAGAGAGAGAGAGAGAGAGAGAGAGAGAGAGAGAGAGAGAGAGAGAGAGAGAGAGAGAGAGAGAGAGAGAGAGAGAGAGAGAGAGAGAGAGAGAGAGAGAGGTTAATCATGTTAATCGAAATAAATAATTATTCTTGTCCATATCATTTTATATATTAGATATTATTACGTACATCTGTTTGTTATGCTATTTTGTTATATTTACATATTGTTCTGACTCCATTTTGTTGTAATATTTGTAATTCTGTAATGTTTTGGCATCACTGTTTGAGACAGAGAGAGATAGAGACAGAGAGACAGAGATAGAGAAATAGAGAGAGAGATAGAGATAGAGACAGAGAGAGATAGAGAAATAGAGAGAGAGAGAGAGAGAGAGAAAGAGAGAGAGAGAAGCTGCTGAGTGAGTGGGAGCAGCAAGGGGGAATGTGCAGTGTGTGCAGGTGAAAGGGAGGGAGCTAGCGGTCACTCACTGAGTTGCAGGCGTTGGCTCTGTCAATCTTGGACAGGCTGAGGACTTCAGTGTCAAAGACGTTCATCTTCTCCACCAGACAGGTGAGCGCTGTCTCTGTGGCCTCACCAACCTTCTCATACACACCCTTCACCTGAGGACATGCAAAACATTCATGTTACTTTAGGCGAAGGTAACCAACAACACATGTCACTCTAACTCACAGATACACAATCAAACCTCAGTGCTCTGACAATGGATATGGATGTGTTTTGGTACGCAGCATCTGTTAATAATGTTTGGGGGGGGATGACACTGATGTAGAAAAAGGCTATGGTCAGGAGCTGGACAGAGCTCTCAATACAGTTGCTGACTTTGTTTTAGAGTCAATTCATTCTGTGTATAAAAAAAACTGTTAAAACCAAAAACTCACATATCATATTTGCCTATGTTAAACTCTATGCAGGTCAGAAATGTAAAGTGAGAAGCAGAAAAGGTTCGGACCTCATTGAAGTCCAGTGAGGAGTCGTTGCAGAGGGCACAGATGGTAGCAATTTCAACCAGGGCATCATACTGGGAGCTGTTCACCGGTTTGCCATCCTGGTACCTGAGGACAAGTACAGAGTATTCACCTGAGTGTGTGAGTGTGTGTGTGTGTGTGTGTGTGTGTGTGTGTGTGTGTGTGTGTGTGTGTGACAAAAGGAACGTTCTCCAATGTTCCAATATCCATATTTCAGCCCTTACATTCTTTAACCAACACGTCCCAAATTCAATGGATATATTTCACCTCAATGTGCGTGTTCTGAAGTCAACAGTAAAGTAAACTTACACTTCCCCCTCCGGAGCGTAGGTAGAACCAGTGATGGTGAATTCTGACAGAGAGCAGCTGTCACCTTCGGCTTGGTTTATGACGAACATCTGGAGAACACAAGAGCAGGAGGGAGAAAAACAAAGAGGATTGGTATTGACAGTTGCAGTGCTGGCACAGCAGGTGGCAGCAGAAACCACAGACAGTCCCTAAGCGGCCTTCTTTTTGACACAAGATTTGCCTGCAGTGTGTGAGCCAGGCCGGGTGGCTCACTGCCTAATGTGAGAAAGGGGAGTTTAGTTTCTCTGCATAAGTAAACAGAAGACACTGCCATTGAGTTAATAGAGACGCTGTGCCCAAAAGGAACAAGCCACAGTGCCAGGCCTGCTCTCCCAGGAAGCTTTCATCCTCTCTCTCTCTCTCTCTCTACCTACCGCGTAGATACATGCACTGTGTGGGCATTCCATCAAATGTTTTAAAAATATTTTTAACAATAGGCAAAAAAACGGCCAGTACAAAGCATTGGGAATTTGGTCAGGTAGAGAGGAAGCACAATATATCATCATAGTGCCCTTACTTCATGCAGTTGTTTTTAGTCTATTAGACATAGTTCAAGTTGTGAACATGTATCAATTAAATGATGCCTACTTATATACAGTATATTTGAAATAATTACTGTTGTATTCATCAAAAGTTGTGTAATGTATTTCAAGGCAGGAGTGTAAATACAATTAAAAGACTTTTAAAAGGTTTTTCTCTTTCCAGTGTTTTAATATCAGGGCCTCAATGTGAATGACTATTTATCACAACCAATGCAGTGATTGCAGATTCAAACAGCTATTTAAGAGAGGCAGTAAAACCCTGAAGCCTAAATAACTGCTTGAAATCAAATAAATTGTCAATTGCTGTCACTGGTCTAATTCAGGCTGTGCCAAAGTTCTGAGAAATCGCTGGACAGGCAAAAAAAAAAGAAGATTAAACTTTCATTAAGCGCTGAAACGTCTCCTCATTGTGGGGCCAAGTAGCGGCAGGGTGCCAGTCACACACAGAGAGAGAAAGGAACTACAAGCTCTGTCTGTGCTCGCTGACGCAAGGTCAGTTATGTAACAGCAGCACTGCAAGTCATCCAACAGCTCACTGTAGATTAGAGAGGAGGCAGCACGTTGGGTACCAGATCAAAGGGAAGACTGCCTCTCTCTCTCTTTGCACTGACGGCATTAGCATTTTAGCCCATAACTGTGTTGAAAGTGACTTACAGCTTCTCTAAATGCTGTCACCTTATTCAAATTCCAGACAAGGAGTACTGACGACCAAAGAGCTCAGCATTGCACCAAGAGAACGTGTGTATGTGTACAACTATTTTTGCGAGAACCAATTTGACATTAAGGCCCGGGCCACACAATCTGCATCTATCTCTGGAGCGTGTCTGTTACTGCTGCGTCTCTCTCGGTGTTATCGGCCACACATGCAACGTCTCAGCTGCTGCTTCTAAAGCCCTGTCTTTAGAGTTTTCATAGATAATTCCCATTAATATGAAGTTGTTTCATTTCATTTCATGATATATATGATTAATATAGAGTTTCGAAAGTAATCTGTGTGCCTCTGCCTTTTTTACATTCATTTTGAAAGACACACAATGGTGAAACTACAGTGAAAGCTGCTAGTATGAAGTCAATATGACTGTCAACGGAGTATTTCTCTATCAGTTAAAGCAGAGAGACCCGAGAGAGACGAGCGTCTCTGTGAAAACAATAGGCGAGCCTCCTGAGGTGAAGTGGTGCATCACCACAGACGCACCTCCTACGGCGTGGGCAGCGTGTCGGAGGTTGGATGTGTGGCCGCTGTAGTCTGTAAACACTGTCGCCCAGAAAAAAAGGGCAGACGCGCAGTAGACCCAGGATGTGTGGCCCGGGCCTAAGAGTGAGGACATTTTTGGAAAGTGAGGACCCTCGACAGGTTCTCACTCTGGGACAGGCCTTTAAAGGCTCAGGTATGAATTAGGTTTAGGGTTAGGGTAAGGGGCTAAGGAATGCACCATGTACAAATGTGTGTATGTGTGTCACTCACTCTGCAGACAGACATCTGGTTGGTGGTGAGGGTGCCCGTCTTGTCGGAGCAGATGACAGAGGTGCAGCCCAGGGTCTCCACGGAGGGCAGGCTGCGTACGATGGCGTTCTTCTTGGCCATGCGGCGCGTGCCCAGGGCCAGGCAGGTGGTGATGACGGCGGGCAGGCCTTCGGGGATGGCGGCCACGGCCAGAGCCACAGCGATCTTGAAGTAGTAGACGGCCCCGCGGATCCAGGAGCCGCCGTGGACCGGGTCGTTGAAGTGTCCGATGTTGATGATCCACACGGCGATGCAGATGAGGGAGATGACCTTAGACAGCTGCTCTCCAAACTCATCCAGCTTCTGCTGCAGCGGCGTCTTCTCCTGCTCCGTGGC
This sequence comes from Ammodytes marinus, assembly GCF_949987685.1. NCBI lineage: Eukaryota > Metazoa > Chordata > Actinopteri > Uranoscopiformes > Ammodytidae > Ammodytes > Ammodytes marinus. Next base: position 5,462,522 of record NC_137231.1, read on the forward strand.
CACCATCTCGTCACGGATCTTACCGATCTCCGTGTGGACGCCGGTGGACACCACCACGCCCACGGCCTTTCCAGCCGCGATGTTAGTGCCCTGAAAATAACAAGGAATAAACATGTCTGGTTGTATTGGAGTGGAAGGATTGACGTACAGTGTATGGGCAAGTGGAAAGACTTCAATAACCTCTGGTAACCATCCATAGCTGTCATCGTGACATCTGAGCATATGAGATTCACTTAAAGAAAAATGTGTTTAAAGTTGTCCTTCATTTTTTTACATTGTCATTATTTTTACTTATCTTTTTTAAAGATTTAGTTCATTTGTATCCTAATTTATGATGTAACGTGTATAAAAAACAACAACAATAAACATTGTGAGGGGAAAAAAGTAATATACATCATGGCTCAAGTGCATCTGATAACTTATCACACATCTTGAAAGAACAGCAATAAAGAGGCAGATTTTTCCAGGAAGTTGACAGAAAGTAAACAAAGACATCAACAGGATGTGTGATAGCTTGTGTGTGCAGCACAGTGGAGCTTACAGAGAAGAGCATGTTCTTCTTGTCCTGATTGACAGCGCGAGGGTCGGGCACAGGGTCGGTGTGTTTGATAACGGAGACAGACTCACCTACAAAGACAACACAGGGCAGCAGCAGTTAGCCAGTTAGCATCTGTCTCTGAACATGCTCTTAGGAACAAGGCACATATCTCTACAGATGGATCTATGGTGTTTCTTCAGAATACTGCCTCAGCCATCTTTCACATGCTCATCAAAGTTTCACTTCACAGACCAGCTAATGAAAACTGTTGGGTGATACCCCTCTCTGGGTTCTATTCTACCAGTCAGCTCAGATGGTTGTGTTCTTTGTCAACCAGCTCTTTCAAACACAGGTGGGGGATTGGTCCATTAATAGTGGATGAGGCTATCATGGATAACAGTTTGCTCTTATTGTTGCAAAGTGTTGCAATCTTATTTGCAGCTGGGAAATGGATTTTAGCCAAAACACCCACACAATGCTCATTTAATCAGCCGAGGCTACATTTACAATTTAAGGACTGGTAATGTGTCAAAACTATTTCATTGATAGTTACAGAACTTAAGGGCTAGAAGACGATTTTTAAGCTTTTCATTTTATTTTTAATAATAAGCAATCCCGTTTGTTCATTTACAAAAGTAAGATAGCTGACATTTAAGTCTTAAGTTAAGCTTTATAACCATAGTGAATTTTCATTTTTGACTGTATAACGAGCATACATTAAGATGTGCAGTGAAATGCATGATGGCACAGTCATGAGATTGTCCCAGTAAAGTAATAAGAATAAAAAAAGACCAAAGTTAAAAAATGATATAGACTGTAATATTAGTATTATTTTTGCTCAGTGTGTAGTTGAACTTCAGTTTTCCATTGTATAAAAACTGTCAATTTACAGATTGTATGTGTCACATTTGTAAAGCAACCTAATCCAATACAAATTGGTTGTTAACTCCAAATAACGTCACAGGAAAAACATTTTCCGGCGGTGATGATGTGATGAGCAGACATGTCTTACCGGTCAGGATGGACTGGTCCACCCTCAGAGTTGTTGACTTGATTGAACAGATACGGATGTCAGCAGGGACCTTATCTCCAACTGGAACCAAACAGATACAGTACACGTTAGAGCAAATACACAAGCGGAAACGCATCATGAGCATGAGCACACAGAAATCTATGGGCATTAAAACAAAACAGTCAAACGGATTTAAAACCAAGCCTGAAACTAACAGCTCATGTTAATGACACTGCACAGAATAAACAGATAAGAGTGTCACAGCATTATATATATATATTATGGCCAATTGGTTTTACATGGAGGTTTGACAACCACAGAGTAGTCCAGCTATGTACTCCTGGTACTCTACAATTATATTGGTATATGTGTACAGGCTTAATGAAGCTGTAACAGATGAGGTCTTTTAAGTTTTTTTTTCAGCAAGTAGTAAATCAGCATTAAGTGTAAAAGGGATGAAGCTTGGCTCATTGTAGGGAGAATGTTGTAACACAGCAGCAGAGTAGTGCTACCATCACTGCATGGAAAGAAAGGGAGAGCCAGAGAAAGAGGCGGAAATGAAGGACCCGGGTGCCATAAAAGGCCCGTCTCAAAGGAAAAGGCCAATTTGGGTACGTCGGAATTGCACTGACCCAATTCAGCTTCCTAATGGTACATAAAGGCAATGGAAACGGGGCAAATGGCTCAGGCTATGTGGCACAGTTCTGAGAGCGTAGTCTACATATAGGCTTTCTTAGTTCAACATGCTAATGGTTTCAGATCGTTACAAAAGAACCTGCCAACCAAGAGAGAGACCACAGTTATAGTTAGGATCCAGGAGCATGTCTGCAAAATATTTAAATATCCAACAAAACATCAAGACATACTGTAGTTGAGGTGAAAAACTTAAAACCAATGTACCAATGTATACCTCCCCATTTGAGGATGACACATACAGTAATCCAGCCCCCCAAATGCCCTTGAGGGAAAGGAGTGGAAAATAGCAATGGCACCAACAATGCATGCAACCAAACATGGGAAAAGTATTTTATTATGCTCCCCAATGCACTGATCATGTTTAAATGTGTCTGTATAATGCCAGCTGTTTCCTCACTATTGCCACAGCACAGAAAGAAACAAAAGGGCCAAGGCTAGGCCCGAGCTTCTTCTAAATCAACTCAAGAGACATAATACTGTCTCACCTTGCCATCAATCAACTACTGTCTACATTTCTTTATTACACATGTCAGTGTTGGTTTCCTCCCTGACCCTGTATAGCTGGATGATGGTCAACTCATTAGATGTCCTGACAGCGCTGCCAAACAAACACTCTCATCCGTCAGCCGGCCTTGGGCCAGTCTAGACAGACAGTGACAGCTTTGCTGAGAAGGACTCGTGCCCAGCTCAGTTGCATCTTTGGACCGCCTGCACCTGGAACCAATGGTGCTATGGAAGCTCGGGTTCAGAGAAGGGCACACAACCCAGCTCACAGATCGAATGATGCAGGCTTGGAGAAGATTCAACATGAAAGCCCCTCTTACACATAGAGATGTTTTCCCAGTAATGTCAGTAAAGCAGGAACATTGCTGGCAACGGCAGGTGCTTACGTCTGTCTGACTAATACACGGCGCCAATGTCGTATTTTACCCCCGGTTTGTTTACAACAGCAGCAGCACCTTAAGACCACACAGAAAAACCAACGTATTTTGTTGGTTAAGCTCTATTATTCAAAATTGTCTGGATATTAGACAAACGCCAGAACAATAGAGCTCCTCTCTGTCCGCGCATCCCTCAGCTGTCTTGATCAATCTTCTTATTCATGTTGACTTTGGCAGTGTAGCATGTCCAAAACATGAATAGTTTTTTCTTAGCAGCTAAAAAAGCTTTACATTCACATCCTAGATGGTTGTGTAACTCCAGCTTTGCGAACTCATTACTTCTCAGGATAATACACTGACAACTTTTCAGAGTGCTGACCCAGGAAATGTGGGCTTCCAACAATGCTGCATGCTGACGTTCTTATATAAAGAAAGTGGTTGGTGTTAAGACTCTGTGACATTGTGAGACATTTGAATTGTCCCTAGGCTGTGTTACACTGCAGACCTGTTCTGATGAAGTGTGTGTATATCATCTGTCCCTTTGTGTCAACATCCTACTGGTAGCAGGCCAAGTATCTCCTCAGGCATGAGCACTGTTTCACCTCTGTGCTAGCCAACAGGTCAGATGAACTTTTACAGTGACAAAAGCTCAGACCTGGTTGAGGCATTGCACCCAATATGTCTGCATCTTAAACAGACCTTTCATCAACAGGTGAGGCAGTGGCTGACCTGAAGCTACCAGCTTTGACTGGCACCTGCCTCTGCCGGCCGTGTATCAGGAGATGGCAGGGTTGAGCAGGACAGGTTTCCTCTGGGCAGTCAGGACATGTGCTGATGGCAGCAGAACAAAAGGCTGACCTCTTGTCATGTTGAGTGGGCCATTTTAGAACAGTCACAAGTGAAGCAGTTTTCCAACACAACGACTCCACTACTGATTAACTCACAGG